>NC_061511.1:48988661-49113169 GCF_022539505.1 Lolium rigidum
AAATTATCGATACGTTGGAGACGTATCAGCCGCCGCCCCAGGAGCTGCCGCTTGTACAAGGAGAACCACCGTCGTCGACAACCCCGCCATGCATCATCGCTGATCATCGCCGGAGCGTCGGTGAGCCTCCCACCCCCTGGTGCTCGCCGATAGTGAGATCGTGCTCGTCGACAATGACGACGCACGCCAGCCGCTCGATCTTTTTCTAATCTAACTCCTCTTATTGATCCATACCGCTTTGGCGTTTACAAGTCACTGACGAGTGGGACCCTTCGTCAGACGGCCAGTGCGTGCGAGACGCGTTACTGGGCCGGTCTGTTAGGCTTTTTCTCTCACGGGCCCATTTGTGTTTCCCGTGCAAGCCCAGTGATTCAAAATTGGTTTAAATCTTTTAGTTCAATTTCCATACTGGTGTCAAGTTCAAAATTAAAAATAGAAAGATCTACTGTGCCAAATTTTATGAATTTGATATTGTTGGAAAGCTTGTGAAAATCTCTAACCAACTACACTGGTCTCAACCCTAGATCTGTTGTAGAATTTGTGTGGCAAAAAGAACAAGTCAGTACATTTTTCAAATTCAAATAATTATTAAAAATCCGCCATAAATGATTTTGAGTTGATTCCAACTCTCATAATTCACATTTCACATACTATACATGAATATGTAAAAACATAGCATATTTGTTTACATGATCATGGGCTAGAGCAAAATAATGGCTATATAGTCATTTCCTGCTCATTTAAACTATTTCAAAAATAGTATTTAAATCCTATGAGATGTAGCATCTCATTTAAATCATTTTTCTAAGTAATTTAATGTGAGGTGATGACCTTAGTCTTCATGACCCCATATGTTATTACTTGAGAATATTAAATCCTTTTCTAAAATAGTAATGATTAAATGGTATGAGATATTTTATCTCATTTAAATCATTTTCCCAAATGGTAAATATGAAGTGGTGATTTAGGTCAACATGATCTCATATTTATTATTTGAGGATATTAAATCTTAGTAATGTTCAAAGAAAGGAAATTATTCCTCAAAGGAAATAGAAACCTTAATAAATATTTCAATGAGAGGAAATTACTTTTCAAAGTAAATAAAAGTAAAACCCTAGTATGGATGCTTGTGATGATAATAGTCCATCTTGTGTGAACCATTATGGTTACTAGTCTACCTAAGTATTTGTTTGGTGATTGTGTACCTCATATTTATTTATAGACGCTAGTACCGAGTGCTATGAGGAAGAAGAAGTCTATGAAGAAGAAGAAGGGAACTTTGATCACTACACCAACCAAGGCAAGCTATACTCTTGCTAGCTACCATAGTGCAAAGCTCTACTAGAGGAAGGCACCATTGCACCATTACTTTATGTTTAAGGACCCAATCCCAAGTTTTTACCTTGCAAGCTTTTACTTTGGTTTATCAAAGTTTATTTTATTCATAGTTAACTTTGGTCTAGATGTGGAGTATTACAAGAGCATCAAACTTAGCCTAGAGAGCTAAAACTTAGTTAGCACCCCTCATGATTAGTTGCTAGTGCTAAACTAAAATTGACTACTCTAGATGGGAACTTGTGAGTCAAATGACTTTGAAAACCTTAGAATGATGAATCATTCTATTGAAAGTTTTGAAGGTGAATATGACTTGTGAATGACATGGTGTATTTTACAAAACACTGATGGTTGGGTTCGGATGCGATACCATTCCAATTTTTTAGTACCCCCACAATACCTGATTATGGGTAGGGCTTTACTAGAAGTTTATGTATTTTAGTATGGGTTCCCTCTAAACAAGCGTCATAGGGGTTATGCCGAGGCTGCCTCCGTTGAAAGTGAAATGACATAAATATGAGGTGAATGTCCTACCCAAGCCCTGTGCAGTTCCCAGGATGGTGGTTTGCCATGGCTGGGAGGCCAAGCTCATGGGGAGAGGTGCCTATACTAGGGTCTGTAATTGAAAGGTTATGGTTGATGATCCGTATACTGAGTATGATTATTCAGGGCTATCCCTGACGAATGTAATCAAAAGTTGTGGCACAAGTGTACAACCTCTGCAGAGTGTAAACCTATTCGAATAGCCGTGTGCACGGTTATGGACGATTGGAAAGGCCATACTGTTCCGTCATCAGACAATTTTCAAAATGTGACATGTGAAGGGTGACTTGTGACTTGAACTTGAAAGGTGAATTTGACTTGATCACAACAGAGTTGTGGGAATGACACTAATGTTCCCACTTGAGTTAGTTAGACAACTAAAGAGTCTTTTACTACTAAGTGCTTATGAAATAAAACTGGCTTTATGCAAATAAACCTAGAGCTTACAACCCAATTGCTATAAACAATAGTGCTTACACTAGTATTAGTGTGCGAGTACTTTAAAGTACTCATGGCTTTGTCCCTGGCTATTCAAATGGCCAGACTATGAAGAGGAGAACCAGTACCAAGAGGATGGACAGCAAGACGTCTATGATAACTAGGACTACTCCTGACGTCAAGCGTTGCCTGTTGAACAGATGGACCGCTACTACGTTTCTTCCGCTATGTGCTATGTAATTGATCATTAGATCAAACTAGCAGGTGGCCCTCGCAAATGCGAGGGCAGCATGTTTTGTGCGCCAATTGTATTCATGAGATAGATTTATGGTGTCAGAGGTATCGAAAATGAAATTTTAAGTTAAATTTTTTAATATATAGCGGTGGCATAAATTATGCCAGATAAAAGCATCACATTTGTGGGAAATAATTTGAATCATTTCAGTATGACCAAGTAATAGCCAACAGTAATCGGGAGATAGTCAGTGAATATATAGATTCCAATAAGTATCTAAAAGGCTATAAGAGACTGTAATTGAACTTCGATTCCAATATGCGGCCCGCTGATCTTGGATGTTGTATGAATATATAATTATTTGGTATTAGTTTCAGAAAAAAAATACACTCCTTCCCATTCTAAATTGTTATCATGGATTTAGATAAGATGCATGTTAAAATATATCTAAATTCATCAAAATTGGCACACGTATGTAGGGCCGATAGGATTACTTCATTTGACAACATTATAACATGTTTTAGTTTTTGGTAGGCTAAAATATCCTATCAAAACGTTTTATGATTTGGAAGGAAGGTAATACATAACATCAAGTACGTCTAAATAGAAATCACCAATATTAAAATTTTCTTCCATCTGATACATATATGCAAATAACTATTCAACATGCTACTCAAGAAGTTCGGCACCAATTGCAGCACGTGCAGAACTTGGTATTGAACATTGGTGCTCAATATTAGTTCATTAAAAATGTTTGTATTTATGGTGCTAAGTTAGTCATAGGCTCATCTTTTGATTATTCGCGTATTCACATTTCATTAAATTATTACATATGTGTCTTCCTTTGTCAGCTGAGAATTAGTCACTCCTTAAAAAAGTAATTCACCATACATGTTAATTCTTGGACTATATTAGTACATATATTGAACTGCAGCGACCGGAAAGGCTTCACGATGTACTTGCTCCGTTTTTATTTATCTCGAGTTTAGGTTTAGTTAAAGTCAAATTTTGTAAAAATGGATTAAGAATATAAGAAAAATATCAATATTCATTATATAAAAAGATATAATATGAAAAAATACTAAAGAAGATTTTAATACAATATATATGATAATATGGATGTTGTTTTAAAACATATTCAGACAACATTTATTAAGTTTGACTTTGACTAAACCAAGACTGCGAGGAAATTGTAAATGGGGGAAATACATGTACAATAAACAAAATGGTGGTGTAATAAAAAAACTGAGTTTCCTAGGTCACTATGGTACATCCATGCCTTTGGGAGGACACGATGTTGGAGAAAAAAATTTAAAATAAAACTGGCCTAAGTGCATGAATCGTATATCATTAGAACTTCTTTGCGCTGGACTCCTTCGTTCGTTTTTTTCTTCTTTTGGCTAGCGACCGAGCTCGTTCTTTCCTTTTTTTTGTGAAGGGGCCAACTTCCTTTGCGTGAAGGGCCAACTTCCATTGCTTGATTCTATCTGCACATGAACGAAACACGTTTTGAAGCTATATTTTCTTTGTGTGGTTCTACCCGCACACAATATTGAACCGTAACACGTGTTGAAACCATGTACGTGAATTTATTTTTAGTTTCCTTTTAATTAATCGTGTCACGATGGATAAATCGGACTGCTTTTCTGGTACGTAACTATTAATAAATTGGTAAATCCTAGCCACAAGTTTTAGATCTAACCATTAAAATAATTTAAGTGATGTGGATTAATGTGGTGTCCATATTTTAGTTTTGTATTTTGCAAAAAAATACACTCCTTCCCATTCTAAATTGTTATCATGGATTTAGATAAGATGCATGTTAAAATATATCTAAATTCATCAAAATTGGCACACGTATGTAGGGCCGATAGGATTACTTCATTTGACAACATTATAACATGTTTTAGTTTTTGGTAGGCTAAAATATCCTATCAAAACGTTTTATGATTTGGAAGGAAGGTAATACATAACATCAAGTACGTCTAAATAGAAATCACCAATATTAAAATTTTCTTCCATCTGATACATATATGCAAATAACTATTCAACATGCTACTCAAGAAGTTCGGCACCAATTGCAGCACGTGCAGAACTTGGTATTGAACATTGGTGCTCAATATTAGTTCATTAAAAATGTTTGTATTTATGGTGCTAAGTTAGTCATAGGCTCATCTTTTGATTATTCGCGTATTCACATTTCATTAAATTATTACATATGTGTCTTCCTTTGTCAGCTGAGAATTAGTCACTCCTTAAAAAAGTAATTCACCATACATGTTAATTCTTGGACTATATTAGTACATATATTGAACTGCAGCGACCGGAAAGGCTTCACGATGTACTTGCTCCGTTTTTATTTATCTCGAGTTTAGGTTTAGTTAAAGTCAAATTTTGTAAAAATGGATTAAGAATATAAGAAAAATATCAATATTCATTATATAAAAAGATATAATATGAAAAAATACTAAAGAAGATTTTAATACAATATATATGATAATATGGATGTTGTTTTAAAACATATTCAGACAACATTTATTAAGTTTGACTTTGACTAAACCAAGACTGCGAGGAAATTGTAAATGGGGGAAATACATGTACAATAAACAAAATGGTGGTGTAATAAAAAAAACTGAGTTTCCTAGGTCACTATGGTACATCCATGCCTTTGGGAGGACACGATGTTGGAGAAAAAAATTTAAAATAAAACTGGCCTAAGTGCATGAATCGTATATCATTAGAACTTCTTTGCGCTGGACTCCTTCGTTCGTTTTTTTTTCTTCTTTTGGCTAGCGACCGAGCTCGTTCTTTCCTTTTTTTTGTGAAGGGGCCAACTTCCTTTGCGTGAAGGGCCAACTTCCATTGCTTGATTCTATCTGCACATGAACGAAACACGTTTTGAAGCTATATTTTCTTTGTGTGGTTCTACCCGCACACAATATTGAACCGTAACACGTGTTGAAACCATGTACGTGAATTTATTTTTAGTTTCCTTTTAATTAATCGTGTCACGATGGATAAATCGGACTGCTTTTCTGGTACGTAACTATTAATAAATTGGTAAATCCTAGCCACAAGTTTTAGATCTAACCATTAAAATAATTTAAGTGATGTGGATTAATGTGGTGTCCATATTTTAGTTTTGTATTTTGCTTTTAGTATATAATAGAATAGATGTTGTACTAAGACTGGATCATGTGATCCTTTGATGTAAGACTAGTATGGTTTGTAATGAATGATGTTATGTGATATCAATCTATTATGTCTCGCAAAAACAATATTTCTGGGATTGCGATGTATGGCATAATAGGCATCTGGACTTAAAAATATGGGTGTTGACAGATGCCGGTGTTGTGGTTGCCGCAGAGGAAGCCGCGGGCACGAGGAATCGCCATGGAGTCGTGGGCGCTAGGATGCACTGGTGATGAAGACGGAGACATGATCGAAGCAATCGACGAGGAGGGTGTCGATGCCGAAGACGGTCTTGTAAAAACCGTCGACGACGAGGTGCGGCCATAGTTGTACCAGAACCAGGCGCACGTCGGGAACAAGGCGTACACCGGTTTCGCCAGAACCGAGTATGCAAAGAACAATTTGTCGGTGACGCAATTGAAGAAATTGTAGGAGATTCGAGCCGAAGAAGACGTTGTCGATGCCGATGAAGACGAGACACTGATCCGAGCTTGCCAGGCCCGGGGACGCATCGGGGAGGAAGACACATACCGGTGTTGCCAGTACCGTGCGTGCGAGGGTAGGGACCATCATGAAGTGTGTGCCATGTCTGAGAGAGATTAGCAGAGGAGGCCTCCAGGTTGCGAGGCACAAAGCGGCGAAGAGAGAGATGCCAGTGCTGTTCGCGGTTGTCGTAGTAGACGAGATCGTGGTAGTCTGGGACGAGGAGATGACCCTGGAGATGAAGTCGTGACGGACAAAGATCTAGATGGCAGTGAAACCAGCGGCGACAAAGAGTGGTCATGCCGGACGCCTAGAGAGATGCGGATGTAGTCCATGGGGTAGTGTCGTTGGTGGAGTAGAGGCGTTGACGATGTAGAAGCGCGGCGGCTGTACACGAAGTTGGCGAGGGAAAACGATGGCTTGACGAAGACCATACACGGACGGTGACGACATGCACCATAGGGGCTGCACGGTGGTAGCCTTGGGTGCCCACATGTCATCTCGCCTATAATATCTTCCGTAAATCAAGGGCAATCCATGATCACGTTCCATCTTCACGCAACAATTGATAGACAAAGCAACATCATGTATTACGAAACGATTGTCATTCAGTTTGCTAACAACCGCGGCGGAAGCAGTGCGACCAAGAGGCCAAACGGGCAGTAAACATGGCATACCACCACAACACGATCCTCATCCTGAAAGTCGTCCACCTGGGCTGTAGGCTTCCGGCATCTTGGAATGCGTGCATAAGAGCAACTCTAACAGACACCAAAAAACCAGCCTGAACTGTATTTTTCTGGTGAGTTTAGGGGTTTCGGGATATTAAGAGGGCACATATCTAGCGATACCAGACCTGGCTCATATTGTGTCTCAAACTATGCTCAATGAAGAACCAGATAAATCTTTCTGGAAATGGACAAGAATGACAAATTTATGTGTACAAGCCTTTGTGTGGCTGTGGAATGGATGGAACTTTCAAACACCTGTGGAAGAGCACGATTCCTCTCAAGATAAAAGTGTGGTTGTGACTTATTTGACATGATGTTATTGTCACCAAAGATAACTTGCTGAAACACAATTGGCAAGGGAACTCTACTTGCCAGTTCTATAGTGGAGATGAATCTACATCCCATGATAAATTTGTTTGGAGCACTGCTGGATATGCAATTGGTGCCTCATCAAGACCTGGCTCTTTCACTCAGTTTTTTTTGGTGGTTTCCCTAATTCATTCCTGCCAGTAGAAATACCAAGATTGTTGGATTGGCTGCTACATGCTGAGCTCTCCAGAAGCTCCGAAATAGGCCTTGCTTTGAACACAAGCTGATAAAAAAATCCCTTCGAACTAATCAGCTATTCTACTATGTTTATGAAACACTAGGCAGGTTTGCATTAAGGAAAAGATGCAGAGGATATCTGAGCGGGAGCTGATGGACTGAGCACTGTTGGGGGTCCTTCGACGGCTGATCGACGTCGCCCTCTTCGTCTGATGGATACAGAGAGAAATGAATAGGGATCCAGGATAATGGAAGAGGATGAACAAGAGGACGCTACCGCCTGATATACCTGTCTCGGCAAGTTGGTTGATGTTTTGCTTCAAGTGTTGGTGCGCAAAAAACTCTAGAGAGAAAAGTTGGGTTGTAACTGTTAGATAGCGGTGGTGTTTTGCTGTGGCCTGAAAATATATAAAACCTCTAAGTCCATCTCGAACGCTAGCAGTAGGCTGCTCCCCCCTCTCTCTGCTGGCTTTTTTTCTTTGGTTTTCTGGCTTTTAAGCCTATGACGCTGTGTTTCGTTATCTGATGATAATGAAATTCGATCCAGTGAGATCGTTTGGAAAAAAAACATATATAACGATGCCAAATCTGCTGAGGGAGCCATCCTTACAAGATTACATGTGATCCGTATGTAGAGAAGTAGTTATTCCTGCTGATTTACATTCTGCCCAGTTATCCATAGGTTTTACTTCGGTGTTGCATTCCTCTAGTGTTGTTTTACTCTCTTAAGCAGCAGACTTGAACTGTCAGAATAGCTGTCTGATATAGTGTTCGAGACAAAGTAAACTGGGGCTGAACTATCTTGGGGCTATGTTTCTGAACTAGGAAGTTTTGGCGCGGCGCCACGCCGCGCCCGTAGGGTGATATGAAAGGTCTATCTGACGCCGCGCCCGTAGGGGTGATAGGAAAAGTCTATCAACCATAGTAATATATATTTCAAAAAGTGTTATATTTTGAGTTTGTAAGTTGTTTGCTTTAGCGTTGTAGTCAGATTAGATCTAGTATCTATGGTGTGCGCTTGGTGTTGATCTTTTAGCAACTTAGGTGACAGAGATGGGGACATGAAGGAAAATGGAGAGCCAGTTTGTTATGTTATTGTTATTGTATGGTAAAGGCAGGAAATATCAGTTCTCGATATGGTGAATGGGGCAATTTGTGTTGGCTAATAGATACACGGTGGCAGTAGAGGGGCATGCCGCTGACGGGTGGTTCATAAAGTGAACACATTGAGTTGTATTTGAGTTGTACGTGATTGGTAGTTGCCTTTTACAGTGTGGGTGTCATGTTTCGAGTTCTCCTAATCGGTGCCCGGTAGACAGAGTAGTGTACAGTTGGGTTCATTTCTTAATCGATTCTGTTGTGCGGGCGTCCTATTCATGGAAGAGCCACTGGATATTGATGATTTGTACATTTAGTTATGGATCTTGTGGCCTGTGTAAGTAAAACCTCCATGGGTTTGTTTGTGATGACAATATAAGTGTGAGTATTATTATTCGTGCTGCAAACCTCAAATGAGACGTGACATGGTGCAACATTGACTGTTGTCAGAATTGTTTTATGTTTAGTGCCTTCTTTTTTTAACCTGTCCAATAATTTCTTATTTTATTATGTTTTTATACAATATAATTTGGCAGCGTTTCCTTTTATTTTTCTGCTTGAGGCTGAAGTTGACTGAAATAAGAAAAATAACAGAGAGTAGGCAGTAAGGGCATCTCCAACCGCGCGACCCAAACGGACGCGCTGGGCCGTCCGTTTTGGGCCGTTTGGGTCGCCGCCCGGACACGCGGACAGCGCTCCGCGTCCGCGTGTCTGTTTGGGTCGCGCGCTGCGCCCAACGCGCGGACGCATCGCATAATCCGGAGAAAAACGAAAACAAAAAAAGGCAAATTTAAACGATATTTCATTGAACATATGCCCTATTTTGGGCAAATTTAGTACATAGCCCTATTTTGGGCAAATAAAATACTAACAAAAGAAGCCCCTATATGGGCTTTTAAATTTAAACTAATATAAAAACCCTCTATTAGGGTTTGGTCGGCGGCGCGGTGGCCGCCGGTGCGCCGCCTAGCCCCACAGGGCGTCGTCGGCGACGTCGTCGTCGTGGACGACGTCCCAGGGTGGCGAGGCGCTGTCGTGGCTCGACCGCGCCGGGGACTCCGGCCACGGAGACCACTGGGCCTCCTCCCACGGCGAGTGGGGGTCCGGAGCCACCCGAGGCTGCGGCGGCGCACGGAGCAGCACCTCCTCCCCGAGGCGCCGCCGCCTCTCTGCCGGGCGCGGCGCCCGGCCACCCGGCGCCGCCGCTCCTCGCCGCCGCCGCTCCTCGCGGCGCTCCTCGTCGGCGCGGCGCCTGGCCTCCTCCCGCCGCGCCGCCTCCTCCTCCTCCCGTCGCGCCTGGCGGGCCTGGGCGTAGAGCTCCCGGCCCTCCGCCTCCTCGACCTCCTGCCGGGCCGCCTCCTCCATCTCGGAGGTGCGAATGGCCTCCTCGGAGGTCCGGCCATTGCGCCTCCTCCTCCGCCGCCGAGATCATCGGGCGGCGCGGAGGTCCGGGTCCTCCTCCGAGGACTCCGGCCGGCTCGAGGAGGAGAGGCGGCGGTTGCGGCAATGGCGCACCGCCGCGGGCGGCCTCTCCGATGTGGAGGCCGCGCCGGTTTCCTCCCGACGGCCGCAACGCCGGCGGACGACGGCGGCTGCTGCTCGCCTCGTCGTCGTTCGCTCCGGGAGCGAACCGTCGCTTCGGGGCCATGGCGGCGGTTTTGCTCGGGGAGTGGAGTGGGGACTGGAGCGGATGGCCAGATCCCCCCCAGTCCCCATTTAATAGCATCCCTGGTCACCGACAGGTGGGCCCAAGGGAGACGAGGCGACCAGCGCGCGGACGCGAACGGACGGCGCGTGCCATCCGCGGCCACGCAAACCCGGCCAAGATTTGGGCCGGGTTTGCGTCGTTCCGGACGCGGCGGCCGTCCGCTTTTGCGGTGCGTCCCCGCGTTGGGCCGCGTTTTTGCCCGGCTGGACCCATCCGGACGCGCGGGCGCGGGATGGGTCGCGCGGTTGGAGATGCCCTAAGTGACTGGTTTTTACATGTGTGAGTTGACCGGTTGAGGCTCGATGTCACCTACTCCTGATCTTCTTCTCCACAACATGCTTCTACTGTGCTCTGCTCGGGAAGCTCGTTTACGACACGATCTATAGGTGCAGGGCGGCGTTTGCCGGAGGCTTGTTCGCCACCATGGAGGGCGGCAGAAGATAGAAAAGCAGAGGTTGCGCCAAGGGCCGGGATCTGGGGCTCTCCATTGATGATTCGGTGCTCGCGATCGAGATTCTCCTCGTTGCCGCCTGCTGCGGCTGCGCTAGCTCGTGCGTTGGCGAAAGGCAGCACAAGCTAGGGGATGGAGGCCGCTGGCTGGGCGTGAGACGCGGGGCGCTAGGAGGAGTGCGCGGGAGACGCGTTTGCAGCGTATAGAAATTGGGCGATGGTGCGCCGCCTGGGAGCTCTGTTCTTGCTCTTGCAGCGGAAGTGGAGCTCAATGGGACGAATCGACGGCCTGGTATGCAAATTCTGGCTGGATATCTATCAATTCTATTAGCCATATACTGCAAGCATTTTTGTGTGTGGCCCGTTCCTTTTTTCATCAGGAGAAACATTTTTCGGAAAAGAGAACATGGTTGCTTTTTCTGATAGTTTTATGTCTCTGCTTGCCTGTATCAGTTAATTCCATATTCCATATAATTCACTGGTAAGCCAATAGGTGAACACTCAATTTTTCAGTTAGTGTTGAAACCAATATCACTTCAGATTTTCCCTCCTAGGAATGCCCCTACTTAGTTGACAACTATGTAGAAGTTCAGCGGTCATAATTTGTTTTGGATTTCTAATTTTTTAGCTGCAGTCCCACATCGCTCCAGGAAAATTAGAGATCCTATAAACTAAAACAAATGAAAGCAAGTGATTATCCTACTGTCAGGTACCAATTAATATGAGTGTACAATCTGTCTAGTTATGTACGCAGTACACTTCGTTACACTAAATTGTAGGCCGCAGAAAGCACACAGATTAACCGTTTTATTAGCACAGATAGGTGTATAAATACTGGGAACTAAGCTAGCAGGTGAAAGGTCTAACTGGCATGTCCCTTTTTCTTAAGGTAGCGCAGCTGAATCTCTGAATCTCTCTTCAAGTGTGTTAGCTAACCGAATCGATTAAACATTAATTAGCACGTGGATCAACTTTGGAAGCAATCCAAAAGCATATGAGACAGCTAAGAAACACGGTATACAACTGCACAAAGCTCACACATATCATACATTAGCAGCCACAAACATGGGAGAACGACTGCCTCGAACGACTGTCTCAAATCCATGGATAGGAGTGATACTACTGCAGTCTTATTGTCAGTTAGTTCAGATGTTTAAAAAGTGCTCTCTGCACATAGCTAGTATGTATTTCGAGCACGTAAGGGATCATACATTAGTATCGGCAACAATTAAGAGTGTAAACTGACTGATTTAGAAGCATATAGGAGGAAGCATAAACTGAATGTGGTCGAGAGCTGAACATATGTGCTTAACACATCTATAGTGAGCTATACTACATCTCAAAAAGAAGCAGGGCAGGCTAAACAAACATATAACATTGCACTGGTACGTAGTGTAGGTTTCACTGCCAGTACACACCGACATACAACCCCTACTACATGTTTGAGGGGGATCAAAGCTTGAGATAATAGGTGTTCTTTCAGAAAGATCTATTGCACGTACTGCTTGTTTATGGTGAGGAAGGATAGGGCAACCGTTTCATCCGTAGATGAACGAATAGTCATGCCTTTTGCTATGTGGAGCTTTCTTGCTATTGACTCTCTAACCCTGTCAGCCGATACTCTCTGAAACTGAGAAAGTGGTTTTGCCACAGATACAATGAAGCATTGCACACGGCCATGAAAATTTCTTTCAGTCGTGGGCGACAACCTGCTGCGTCAGCCATTATTTATGCCTACAGAAATAGTGAACCACAGGTAAGAGTAGTTTGTAAACAAACACAATCATATGGGAATATGCGAAAGATAAAAGGCAGGGGAAGTATATCACTAACTTTGGGTTTACCCATTACAGACTTGCCTCTAAATCTACTAATAACTGGTCTGGAATAATTGTGTGTGGTCAATTTAATAATATTTTAAAATGACATGGTAATTTTAAATTATGTAGAATAAAGACACTCGTGATACCAGGTGGGCCAAGTGTCACGGATTCCTCAGCATTCTTTATGGAGTCAGCAACAACCCGTTTGCTATTAATAACACTTTAAACAATTTCTCTTTCGCGGGAATAATTCCCGTGAAGTATGTTGTTCTTTACTTGCTTGAATTCCATGATCGCTCGAGGTCTACTACTACCTGTGACGGTTGCATTTGGAGAAAATTTTAAGATACTTGAACACTAAATGCCCACAAGGCGCAGTTCACACCAGAAAAGGACAAAAACAAACTCTTACTTGACTAATGGTACGAACGAAATTAGTAATGAGCTGTATATTGTGTAGGGCAGAGTAGATATGCATTCACTCTAGCAATATGACTTCTGACCAAATGATCTTTACTCTATTCAGACCAATTCTTTTGCACATTTGTACCAACGAAATTGCTTTTATAACAGGAAGCATATCATAGATGGAACATTTTCAATTATGTTTGCAGAAACAATGTAAACCTTAAGTGTGGCATACTTGAAAGACACGGAAGCACGCACCTGCATCATCCCTCCAGTACATCTCTATAGACAATGTTTTTGGTGATTTTGCTGGATTTATGAACCTCCTTGTTTGGCTTGGTCACCCCTTGATAATGCAACATACAACTGGCGATGTGTGACATCTCACTTATGGAGAAAGTGATAAATTATATTTGGGTATCTTTGATTCTGCAAAATTGTATATGTATCTTCATTGTGCAAAGTATTTTTAAGGCAAAGGCAGCGTACTAACTTACTGACATGTGGTGCAGGCAGTTGCTCTGTTGGGAGAATTACCAGAGCAGTGGTGAGGCGGTGGCTGCAGGGAAAAACCAATCAAAAGCGGAAGAAGAGCAGCCCTGACAGTAGGTACCGCTAGAGAAGAAAAAAAACCGGCGGGCACCAGGAGACATGACAGAAGATCCACCTTGCATTGGTAAGTCATGACAAAGTTGGAGTGTACACCTTCCCATTCATTTACTCAGGACATACTGAAAACTTTTTGGTCTTTTATCACCACTCAAATAGCTGATCATCAGTCTTGATCTTAGAATGTTCTTTTGTACACCTCCATCGCCCAAACCCAGAAAACTGCATGCACAAATCAATGTTCTAGGCTTCTGTCCTTAATATGCCAATCACCCCAGAATCCTTTGTAAGCATCTATTGCGAGGACAATTTCCCATCAAAACACATAAATATAACTGTATTTTTTTCGTTTTAAGATAGCACTACCTCATTACTCAGGTAGAGAGCAACATGTCTGATCCTTTTGCTTGAATGTGACATATGATTTCCTCTTCAGTTCAAAGCCAATTTCTGAAAATATGAAAATATTTAATAGCAATTCTTTTAAGCATTAGAGAAAGATTAGGTCATTCATCCTCCAACCATTTCACGGATACGAAGGACTTGATATGAACTTCAATTTGAGACAGTTCTAACTGAATAAAATCACGTCGGAGAAGGATTAATTTTCCTTGCTTTACTGTTAGACAAATGAAAAACTTAGAGCGGAAAGGAGAAGGAACATAGCTTTTTATACACTCATATGACATTACACAAATGGTATATCTAGCATTCTCAGGAAACAAAGAAGAAAAAAGAAAACATAGATGCAAAAAATTGAAACCCAAATATCCAGCAAAGTAATCTTGCATTACTTGATGACATCTCGTAAGTACTGCTGATATCAAAATACCAAACATGCTGATTCCTAAAACTGGAAAAAGAACATACTTGCAGACTTGCAGATAACATAATAAGAACCTCGTAACTGACCTTGTGGTTTGGAATTTGGAAGACGATCATAGCCAGTAGATGTGGATAATTTCCTGTCTGTGTGCTTCTTACTAAGGACAATCTAGCAAAAAGGAAGTGGAAGGGGTGTCAAAAATGTTGTTTTTGTGATTCCACTGAAACTGTTAACCATTTGTTTCTTTATTGTCCGTTTGCAAAAATTATTTGGCGTATGCTGTATCTTACTTACAATATTCCTCCACCAGCTAATATTACTAATATGTTTGGTAATTGGCTTAATGGTGTACGTAAGGAGGATAAACACAAAATCCGTGTGGGTGTTTCTGCTTTATGCTGGTCCATTTGGAGGACGAGGAATGACATTATCTTTAACAGGCAAAATGGAACTAATTTTTTGCAGGTTATCCGGCGCGCTGCTCATTGGATTCAACAATGGGTTTTCCTTCTCCCTTTGGAACAGCGGGAGGGTATGGTTACTGGATGCAACCGGATGCTAGTGGTTGCTCAGGACTTCTTTTTCCAGGCTACTGGGTGGCGACACATTAATAGATTAGCAAATGGATAGGCTGTCTTTGTGTTGCATTTTCCTTTGGTTAATTCATATCTCGACCTTAGCTTTCCCTTGAATGTATCTCTGAATCTTTTTGTAAACTGTTTACGTACCTTTTATCAATAAAGAAAGCCGTGTGCATCTATTGATGCAGAGGCTGGGGTGATGCTCCCATATCGAAAAAAAAAACGTAAAAGTATGCTCACCAAAGTCAACATGTGCCCTAAAATGGTGCTGAACCTGAAAGTAAATGACATTGGATACCAATATAAGATAGCCTATCCCATAACCTGGTTGTAAGAAGTAACAGAATAGAGGGACATTCAGTTCAACAAAACAGACTCTTACTACTGAAAATGAATTGTAGTTCAGGAAAACAGCAATACCGAATAGTACAGCAAGAAAGCCGAAATGCAACATGATGGAGGATCATAAGAAACTATTCTACTTATTGCTCCAAACACACCGCGACTAATATTAGTTGTGGCACTTTCAATAAAAGAATAACATCAGACCAACCACGCCGTTGCATATACACCAGATCAGATAATCCTCGAAACACTAAGTTATTTCTAACGTATTGTTACAGCAGAAGTAAAATTTCACAAACCTGAACCTCTTACTATGTCATATGCCTAGTGGCACTGATAGTGAACTGATGAAACGAAAGACGCCATACCCCTTTAGCAGGGATAATGAACTAATCAAGAAAAGATATCTATTATGGAAACTCCTTATTGAGCTAGTCCTGAGGGTAGCAGGGATATATGTCAGTGTAGCATAATCACATAGAATACTTTAGAAGAAAATTGGATGCCTGTTAATGCACCATATGAGAAAATTGGGTCAGGTGTAAAATGATATCAAGAGCCATCACTAAGAACAGAAAGGGCATGCTTAGCATTATTTTTTGCATCCCAAATTCTTACTGTCCTTGGCGTTGTCTGCAACACTCTTTCCGTGGTAATACTGATCTCACATAAGCCTTTGAAGCCATCGAAATTTTGACAACTGAACACCTATGAAGAAGTAAATTATTCATGTATTCAATAGAAATGGTCACCAAGAAAACTGATCTACATCAAAAGCAAATGTGACAGGTCCTACAAAATTGTGGCCAACTATACGGATTGAACCTTTCCAATCGAAATCAAACTCCATCCCAATCTGTATCTCTCATACACTGAATTGGGGACGACAAAACTGAAATCACTAAGCAGCAAGTTAGGATCATCTTGCTAAATTTGGTTTCCATATTTTCTAGTAAGAAAGGTTAACATGCGCACAGCTGCATCTCCCACCACATAACATCCTGACTATCCACCTACCTAGTTCCTGCACCGCACACTAATTCGAGGGCTTCATCTACTGTAAGCTATGTTGAAGGGAATGTGGAATTGTTCCATCACATCCTGTCAACGTCAGGATCACAGTTGAAGAAATCATGATGAAACAATCAGGGCTGTAATTTGACAGCTCCCACACCAAATTAATTCACAGTTAGGACACAACCTTCCAATTTCTACTCGAGTAGAAATACGGAGAGTAGATAGTAGGATGGACAATCTTACCGGTACCATGTTAGCGAGCTCTAGTACAGTAGAAATACAGAGGGCACAGGAGCTGTGCACGCCGGCGGCTTAGATGTCGCAGAAGTAGTCCATAAACTCATGGAATTCATCGCGGTAGGCCAGGCAGGGCCTGTTATCCTGCTGCACTGCCGCCATGTCCGCGAGGTATGGCCGCCGGCATCCACTCATCTGCTCCCATCCTCCTCCTTGAAATCAATGACCACATGGCTTCTTCTGGATCCGGCTGGATCCGGTGAGGGCTGACGGAGATGACATCGACGGAGAAAATGAGACCGGACCTCTTTAGCTGGCTCGCCGCTGCGTGCATCTACAGGACGGTGCCGGAGGTCGTTTCTGGACATCTTCGGATGGCACCCTCCATGACTACGACGGCGCCGCGCGGAGAGGATGATCGAGGCTCCTCCCCGTCTCTAGTCTCCTTGGGAAGGGGAAGAGGGGTCCGACCTTCTCCTCCTCCATAGCGCCAGCCGGGGAGAGGAGGCCACGCAGGAAGAGAAGAGCGCCGGCAAGGATGTGGGCGGCGACGTTGGGAAGGAGGAGATTTTCTTTTTTCTTGGCATCACGAATTGGAGCTGTGGAGGAGTGCAGTTCGCTCCTCGATGGTGGGCTCCTCCACACCGCTTTGACCGTCCGTCCGTCCCACGCTGGAAACGATGTGAACCGGAAGACCGGGGATTGTGGGGATTAAAGAGAGAGAAACCACATATGGAGAGAGGGGTAACCGGAAATTAATGAAATAATTACCGGAAGAAGGCTGTCAGACCAGGTTTCTCCACGCAAGAAAAAAGGAAAGGAATCCCTAGAGGCTGCAGCACGGAGGCAATCAACAGTAGAAAAACCAAACGTGTCATCACATGATTGGAGCAAATTCCCATCTACAGTTACCCAAAACGCTATAGTTAAAGCAGAAGGGGTTAGCTTTTATATATGTAATAATGTTAGTTATTCACATGTCTTAGCTAAAATCTATTGACACCGGCCTTCTTTGTGTAGGCCATCCAAAAGAAGATCAAGGGATAACCATGGATTGGAAACGAGCAAAGTCAAGCAACAGTGAACTTGTTAGCTGCGACAACCCAGTATCTAGCACGGCTTGCAATCTATCGGAGGTCTTGTGTGCTCTAACTGGCAGTCCATCGCGGAAGAATGTGATCTCGAAGGTCCTCAATTCAGTGCTCTGAGGAGGTGTTGCAGGCAGCGGAGGCTGAGCTCCCTTGCTCTCTTACGTCGCTACCCTCCACGTATCTTGGGCTGCCCCTGTCCCTCTCCAAGCTGTCGCAAATCCGAGCTGCAAGCGGTGTTGGACAAACTAGCCACCAAGCTCCCTTTCTGGAAGGCAAGGCTCATGTCGAGGGAGGGGCGGCTGGTCTACGTCCAGGCGGTTATGACGGCCTCCGTCGTTTTTCAGCTATTGGCTTTGGATCTCGACCCGTGGTTCTTCAAAGCAGTAGACAAGCTTCGGTGGGGGTTCTTGTGGGCTGGTAGTTCTGATGCTGATGGTGAATGCTGCACGGTGGTGTGGCACCTTGTTTGTCAGCCGAACAGCCTCGGCGGCCTCGGGTTGCACAACCTGCACATGATGAACAACGCCTTCCGCACCCGCTGGCTCTGGCTGCAAAGGACTGATAACAGCAAGCCTTGGAGTGGCATGGACTTGCATGTCGGACAAAGCTCGGCCGCGATCTTTCATGCCTCCGTGCGGATTCATGTAGGGGACGGGGCCTCTCTACTTTTTTGGGAGGATGCGTGGATCCAAGGGCTTACGGTCGACACGATTGCGCCGGAGGTCCTTAGGCTGGTGCGGCCGGGGTTGAGACGGTCCTGTACCGTCCATGATGGCCTCGTGGGGAATAGTTGGGCCACCGACATTGCGGGCCAGCTTTCGGTGGATGCAGTGGTGCAGTACTTGAGCCTCTGGGTAAGGATCCAGGAGGTGGCTGCCCTCCGCGGCGACGATCGGGACTCCTTCGCATGGAAGTGGCATGACGACGGTCGTTTCTCCTCTAAATCGGTGTATCGCATGCAGTTCCATGGAACGGTCGGCTTACCTGGGGCACCGCTCATCTTGCACTCCTTCGCGCCATTGCGATTCAAGATGCACGCTTGTATGGCTAGCGCTCCGACGGCGCTGCTGGACGGCGGATCGGCGGTTACGCCGCGGACTCCCCTCTCACACGCTCTGCCCTCTTTTTGACGCGGAGGACGAAACCCTCGATCACCTCTCCCCCCATTGCAGTTTCACTCAAGGGGTCTGGAGTGGGCTCGTCCAAGGCCTTGGCCTGCCCAACATCATACCGCATCAGGGCTCAGGGATCAATGAGTGGTGGTTGCACGCCATCAGCTCTTTCGCGGCGGCGGACAGGAGAAACGCCAACTCCTTGATCATGCTAGGACTGTGTCACATTTGGCTGTAGCGGAACGCAAGAGTCTTCGACGGGGTTAGCGCGCCGATGACGACGGTCCTTAACTCCATCCTCGACGAATGGCGTTCGTGGCTTGCTTGTAGAGGTAGACCTAGGGGAGAGATCACCTAGCTAAGTCCGGCCTTAGGTCGTCTCCGCGCCCAAATGGGTGTGGTGGGTGGTTCATCGAGTTCTTCTTGTATTCTTGGTGTTTTGGACATCTTGGTCCGTCCCGTAATCTTAATATAATGACGCGCGGATCTCCTGCGGGTTCTCGAAAAAAAAAATCTCGAAGGTCCTTGTTTCCTTCTTGGGATGGATTTCTAAGCTTAACCAATCTGAAGCGCGCGAGCTCCTCCATGGATACGGGCATGCCGCGCGCATCTCATGTTATCATGTACACCACTGGTTTGGTTCAGTTGCTCCAAACAAGGATGAAGGACGAAGCCGAGAAGCTGAGGGACGAGAACAAGAAGTGCAGGGACGAAAACAAGAAGCTCAAGGACGAAACAAGAACCTCGAAAAGGGTATCGATGATGTTCTATCAGTGATTTATTTGAAATGAAATCTGGATATGGCGGTGTTCCACGTGTTTGGAGATGGCCACTGTGGATTGCGAACTCTGCAAGTGCGGCAGCCACAACCTCGGGTGGTACCGACGGATGATCAGTTTCTGTAGGCTATAAGCAATTCATGTTCTTGTTTGGAGGCCTGCTCCAGTGCGTACCTCCCACAAACTCAAAAGGACAATGTGGTCTTTTACCGTTACTAGTTGAATGCCCGTGCGTTGTCACCGTCCTTACAATTATTCTCTTATCTCACATGCAAATGTAATACACACAAAATTCACAAGTATTCAGAACTAGATGGTTAAATTCTGATAACCCATATTCCCCAAAAAAATATCCCAATATAATAAGTCACCTGAAATTGCTGCTAAGAGTTTAGAAATTCACATACCCATGTAAAAATTCTAGTGAAGTGAAACCCATGTGAAAATTCTAGTGAAGTGGAGAACATTGTCGTTTGATTTCTCAAACTAATGGGGCATGCTCTTGATCTTCTTGATCAGTGCAATAATAAAGTTACATGCTTATGTTTTACATTGCAATTGATATTGGTTGTTGGTTCTTAAGTATAATAACTATAAATAAAATGTATACCTTTGGATTTATAGGATTTTCTTTTTTGTCTTATTCTTCTCTTGATTTATTTTGAGATTTTTGGTAGATGATATAATTGAGAACTTTGATATCAATCTTTTTGGGTAGTTTCTCAATATTTTTGAGACATAATATACCACATGACAGTCTATGTACGGTGCGAAACAATAGCCATGCAATAAATCTCTCCGGCTAATATGCTAAGAAAGTTGTACAACAAATTAAAAATGTTGGCAAATTCTAAATAGCAGCAACAAATAAATTATGTTTCCGTTTACAGTGGTGAAGGTACGCCCACCTTTGGCTCTTCGCTATTCCTCTATCTTCTATGTTTGTTGTGCTCATCGGCCTTCAGCAAATGAGAAATGCTGACATCCTTCTCACGCTTTCTTTATCTCTAATAACTATCATGCACACATCTAATAATATATGAAAATGACATCAGCGTTCCTCATCCACCTGCTCAATTTTCAGAATATAACTCTGCAACTTGATTTACACTTATAAAATTAATTGGTTAGGCTGACTAAAGCCGAACAAAGACTAAAACTGAAATATTACAGCCTCGCTTCTTTTACACTATACAAACAGATCAACCTGTTTCTCAATCATTCTTAACATTTGTTGACATTATGTAGCGATGCTTGCTGTTTAACATGAATATGGAAAGTGAACCAATTAAATAAATACATATTGAAAGAGAAAATATACATCGACGTGTATCTTACAAGTCAATTCAGTACGGTGGCACTACCTTATTGTTAATAACAAGAAAGGATCCACCAATCTAAACATCTATAATTGTTTGTATACTTATAAAAATGCCATGCCAAATTCATATTCTCACCTCACAGTTTGTTGTAGTACTCACTGATGAATACTTCCGTGCATGATGATGAGATTAACTGACAGGATCACAATCCGCATCTAGTTATTAGCCCAACTCCAGGATACCTGTAGCTAAAAGAGAGCGGTAAATTAGCATGTAACACCTGCACCTACTGCCAAAGTGGGCTGTATGCTATTGGGTCACGGGTCGTATGGCTTGGACAGACTATTGACACCTGCGGTACAAAAGGGAAGGATTGGCATGGAGACGGACATCGAACAGAAACGGAGAAATGGAACCAAGTCCTCTCCTCGGCTGTCTTCTTCTTCCTCTGGTCTAAATCCTCCTCTCCTTCAGGTCTGGTTGCTACCACAAGCAACCGCTGTATCAACTTCACGCCCCGATCCTCACCGGCGGCAACGGGGCGTGACAATTTGGTATCAGAGCAAGGTTCATTTCCCCTCCACGAAAATCCCACAAAAAAAAATTCCCAATATTTTCTCCCAGATTGGATTTGGTTTCAGTTGAGGTTGTGGAGGCGATGGATGATGCGCGAGCAAGGATGGATGCGAGGCTAACCGCTATTAGGGCGAGCCTCAAGGAGTCACGCACGTTGCTCGCTTCTTGTGCGCAGCGATTGGGCGTCAAGGAGCAGGAGTGGGAGGCGGCCACCACCTCTTCGTTTGCAGCCACCACCAGGTCGTTGTTCGTGCCGGATGGAGTACGGGAGAAGCTGGAGGCCAAGTCTTCGTCAACCTCTCTCATCTCCACACATCTGGTCATGGCTAATGGTGCTCTACACGCGGATGTCACCCTCGCTTCCGTCACGCGCACAAGGTGTTCGACACTATGCTCCGATGTCAATGTTGGCAACAACCTTGACGTGGTCGTGTTCCCGGCCAGTGGCACGACACATATCCCTTCTACGACGTTGAGTGTTGCTGGGAACGGGATGACCCAGGGCGCAGGTGTGTCCGCCACGAACACGCTTGCAGGCTGCTCGAGTCATGTCCTCACTAGCCCACAGGAAGGTTTGGTTGATGGTGCTCGTGCTGTGACTGCTGTCAACACCAACCATACGCACAACAACGCTTTCCCTCGTTTTGATGGCACCGATCCAGGCCTATGGCGAGTCCAATGTCTTGATTACTTCAACCGCTTCAATATAAATAAGTGTATGTGGGTTGTTGCTGCCAGAATGCACATGGACGGTAAAGCCAAGGAGTGGTTTGAGGCATACAGGTTGCGTCAAGTGGTTAGTGATTGGCCTGAGTTCATAAATGATGTGGAAGCACACTTTGGTGTTGGGGATTTGCCACCATGGGCAACCATTCTCGATACTGATCACTCGACTGTTGCTGTTCATGTTAGTGGCCACATATCACCCGGCACACCCACTAGATGTTTGCATGTGAGCCCCAAAGAGGTGATGGCCACAACTTCCCAGCCGACAGAGCCAACACTTGTTAAACTTGTAGATAGCATCAAATTGCAGTTTGTGCAATTGAAGTTGGCGCTGACCAGTGAGTACGAAGGAATGAATAACAGAAACTTGGGGACTCAGATGGCAGGGCCAATTGTAGATTCTTCCGAAGAGGTGTCGACACATGTTAGTGGTGTATCTATGTTCCTTGAGCCTTCGGTAGAACCTGCAGAGGCGGTATTTGCAGCAACAACATTGATAGAGCTTGTCGATGATGTAATCACTTGCGTTGGAGGCTTGTCACTTTTTCTCGAGTTGGATATGGATTCAGCTAACAAGGTGTTTGCAGATGATGTGCTCACTGCTGTTGGGGGTGTCTCTCTATTCATGGATTTGGATAAGGTGTCTGTTGCAGTGCTTCTTGAGAATGTGTCCAGGCCTGACGAGGTGCTCACTCATGTTGGTGGTCTCTCACTTTTCCTGGAGTTTGACCGGGACCTGAGTCTAGCTTTTGATGATGAAGTTTTGCATGATGATCTTCCATGGAAATGTCATGCACGTTACCCATGGACTAACACAAGGGAAGGAAGTCATTTCTCAATTGCGAATATGCCTCCACATGCTTTCCGTTCCGGGCACAATGGCGTGCCAAGCTCGTATTTGGTGATGGATAAATGGCTGCCATGGAGTCGGAGTGGTTTCAGCCCAGGATTCCATGATCGAGCACTGAGTACCAGACTAATAAATAACTTGCATGTTCGTCATGTCGTCAAAGAAGTTCATGATGCTGGACAAAGCCGCTTGTTCAGCACATTATTATATGCCTGCTTTAGTAAGGTGGTAATTTATTTGATGCTGCAAAACATTGCCTCACATATGAATTATGTTCAGGAGCATCCGAAATTAGTTGTGCAACTGAATGGCCTGATTGGCATCACATCAATGAGTGAGGTGCCGATACGTCTGATTGGTGCGGATGAGACTGTATATTCAAACGATGTTGATACAGTACAGTGGTTAGGAAATTTAGCTGTCCATGAAATGTCGCGAACAGGTTTAGCCCATCGGACTCTCCTGAAGTGCTTGCCAAGGCTGCAGAAATTCTATGTGTTGTGACTCAACGCGCATCTCCATCTCTTGCTGCAAAGATATGCAAACCAAGTTATACTGGGAGGTTTTTCTATCATACTCTTGAAGGTGCAAGACCCACATCTGTGCTGGTTCATTCATTGTCCGCGTGCACATCTTTACTGTACATAACAGCATTAGCATCATCTTCCTATCAAGCATTCAGAAGCAATGTAAGTCATGGGGCCTTGGTCACTACCAATCCTAAGGCAGCTGATGGTATGCTTGCGATTCAAAGTAAATTGCTGAACTTATTGGACTCATCTGTTTGGAAGCTGACTTATTTTTCCACACACCAGTGGGATAGTGGTATTTTTTCTGAAATACTTGATAGTCATTCACTGAGAAATTTGCAACTGATTGACTCTTATGGGACAAGAAGGGGTCTCAGTCAGCCAGTGCTCTTGTTTAAATCTGTTACAAATGGTGTTTATTTAACCTTGCCATGGGACCCTGGAGCACACATAAATGTTGAGAACGCCCAGCTATACACACTTGCACATGAGCTGCTGGGCATAGTGAGGCACATTGGAAGGGGTATATGGTTCAGCAACAATGGGATTTATGTCCACCCGTACGCAGTTATCAGCTTTGAACTCTCCAGGATATTTGTATGCATATCGGTTTCAACGGGCATCGGTGATTCAGGCTTGCTCGAAATTGCCTTTGACACTACAATATTGCAGCTTGGTGTATCAGCTGTTACATGCTTTCCTGATCATGGTCTACTAGAAAGGGGAATTGCTGCAAGAGATCGAACTAGCCCATGGTTTCATGATTTTCTTATCAGGCTGGCATTGTTGTTCTTACAAGTGCCATGGGATCCTGGTGGTAGGCACAACGGCGGCTTGAGGGCAAGCCGCATTTCAAGGGGGCGCGAGTGTAACACCTGCACCTACTGCCAAAGTGGGCTGTATGCTATTGGGTCACGGGCCGTATGGCTTGGACAGACTATTGACACCTGCGGTACAAAAGGGAAGGATTGGCATGGAGACGGACATCGAACAGAAACGGAGAAATGGAACCAAGTCCTCTCCTCGGCTGTCTTCTTCCTCCTCTGGTCTAAATCCTCCTCTCCTTCAGGTCTGGTTGCTACCACAAGCAACCGCTGTATCAACTTCACGCCCCGATCCTCACCGGCGGCAACGGGGCGTGACATAGCATGAATGGAAGTACACAAACAAGGCATAACCTTCTATAATGCATTTGATAATATCGCGTGTGCGTGCAATATTTAACAGAAAATGTTCATGAAAAAAAATTAATAAATTTTTTGTGTCTACAATTATGAAGCCCTTCAGCGCCCACTTTGGATAGCTCAACATCTTTAGGAATGTAGGGGCAGTCCTTTGAGTGGATAACAAGGTCAGAACCACTGGTATCAGAACACTACGAAAAAATATCAAGATCAGTCTCTCTACATGCAACCAGTCATCAGAAAAGGCTGCACAATATGATTAGTCAGCATACATGGTGCATACCATGAGCCAGGATTGAAACAGATGGCAAACGTGTATCCTATCCTGGTCACACAATATACAAGTGGGAGTATTATGGTGTAATTTTCACCAACTGACGATCTCAGATTTTTGAAGAAGTCAAACATGGAGAGGTAAATGATCGGCTTCAAAACTGTGATAAAATGATCGGCTGTGCCTGGCAAGAAAGTAGGCCAGCATGCTCATGCTACATCTCTCCCTGAAGTATTGAAGCCGTTCGAATGAAAATGACCTTAAAGCTGAATTCTTGCACATAAGAGGTGCACCAAGAATAGATAGTGAAGTTAGTGAACTCCCCCATTAAAAATGGCAGCAACACGGAGGTATCTAAATAATTGAACTTACAAACGGCAATGGTATTGCCAGGTATTCCGAATGTTGGGTCGCTGAGTTTCACAATTGTACCCAAGCAGATCCCATATAGACCTAGTATCAGGAAATCAACCCCAAGCAGTCTACCATCACGCAGCCACTATTTCGTGTAACGAAATATATGAAGTACTAAATGATTAGGAATTCATTCAAAATTTTTGAAAGAAGCACTATGAATACTGATGTACCTTCCGAGATAGAACTTATGTTATTTTAAAATCGCAGGCGTTCTTCTGGACACATCATTGGGTTTCGACAAACAATTTCAAGATTGTTGGTTTCTTCTAAAAAATTTATTCCTTGCTTCAGGGAGCTAATGAGGGGTTCATCCAGATAACAAATGATCTAGACCGATCTACGGGCTTTCTTCACCCATTACCTCGAGATTATCTTTCATGTTGCTTTGGCACTCCGTATCCCTTACACAACATCTAGTGAACTGGTAAATGCTTTGCATTAATGCCCGACTCAGGCTTCATAATGCCATCAATAATGTCGATGTAATGGTCTGGCGGGTTTACATGGCCAGGTATATGGATATGACTAAGAGGCATATAGCACCCTGAGCATCAAGTAGAAATCTTAGAACATCAACCTGGAAAAATAAAATTACAAGAAAATTTGCTCTTGGTGCCAGGATTAGGCAATTGGTTTACCTTAATGACCACACTATTGCAATCCTTCGTGACAAAAAAAACCTCCACGTAGCCCTATATTGAGGCATAAGATACTAAACTATAATTTCACCAGTCGACTTCACTTCATTGCAAGCTAGTGAAGTCCAGCCGCTCGCCATTGAAAGCTGTCTCAAAACCATGCCTTATTTCATCACCGAGACACAGTCAACCATAAACCAACAAAGCCTTGTGTCCAAGGGAATCATGGAACTGTAAAATGAGGCATGAAACTGTACTCACTGTCATATAGTATGATTTTATCCTGCTTGCAACACAAAACCGTGCCGAAATATTTAGGAAGTTCAGAACAAAAATAACATCAGACAATGATCAAGAGATAAACCAGTAGGGAGCAATGACACTTGGAAGGAAAAATTTCGGTTAGAGAGAGACAATGACAAGCGGCCCATGGCCAATGGATCTACGAGGAGACGAGAATATTTTCTGGACATTGCCAAAACCAGCCATACTGCAGCAACCAACCCGTTGGTGGGGGTCTGGTAGCCCATGGTAACCAGACTGCCTGCCGTGGCAGAGCTGGCTTTTGTAGTGGCACGGACCCAAGGTCATCACCTGCTCAAATTCATCAAATATTTAATTACATGTGTACTTATGCTTTATGTGTTTATTTGTTTGCATGACAAAGCTACAACAGAGATTATCATAGTATCAATTATGCTGCAAATAAATATTGTAGAAGCAATATCGATTAAACATCAGTTTAAACAAATATATAAAGCCAAACATAATTATGGTAGATAACCTATGTCTTCTCTAAACCTTTCGAGTGGCATTTTTTCAAGCACTTTGTACCTCTGTACACAGAAGCAAGGTAGTGACCATTTATACACATCCCTGGTATTTATTTGTTAGATTTCATCACAATCTGTATTTAGTAATTCAGAAATTTTCCAATAAATTGATCTTATGCTTACAAATGTGTGTTGCCTAGCGCCTTTATGGCTCCATTGCCATGCACATGGACAGAAGGTAAGAGAACTGATGAAATAAATGACAAATTCCGACACAAGAGTGAGCTACATGCCATGTCAAATAAAAAATACGGTTCTTGATGGAAGGATGGATAACTGACCTCATGAGGTGATGAAGAGTCTGCTCGACTGCATGCCGTCCATCCTTTCTTCAACACGATGCTGCTGCCACCCGATACTTTGGTACTACTGTGATACTGCTCCTATACTTGTCCCCAGTCCTCTCTAACTGACACACCTGTATCATACAACCAAAAATCAGAGAAAAGAGAACAAAGAGAAGACGGAGAGGGAGAGGGGATAGGAGTCACGATTCAGCTACCGCCGGCCGGAGATCTGGGACTATGGTAGCCCTGCGCATTCATACCCATTCGTCGTTGGTCCAGCGCAGCTTCGCTGATGGACATGGGTTACCTCGGGGCGTGACAACACCGTTTCTCTCCGGCCGGCGTCATCGTCGCTCTAGGTCTGGCCACTAACAAGTCCCGGTGTAGCCTCGCAGCCACGGTTGTGCACATATCGAGATGGAGATGGGAGAGGAGGGGAAGGGAGAGATGAGATTTCAGGCTAGGCTCCGAAGGCGAGGAAGAGTTTCCATCGAGGGGTGGAGATGGATAGGAGCATGTTGTTTTTGGAAAGTAAGAGGAGATTTGATGGCATGCATGGTATTTCTGGAAAAGTAAGATTTGATGGCGTTATTAGTGCCATATAATGAGATTTTCGGAATGCTTAATGATAACACACGAGATTGTAGCAAGCATTCAGAGATTTTCGGCAAGTATTTGAATGCCCGTGTGGGAGATGAGGGGCGACGTTCCTGGAATATCTGAACGGACGGTGCATGCAGCTTATATGTTTGAGGGAAAAGTTCAGAGTGATTTTAACGGCCATGATTGCTCAGATGTTTGATGTCAAAGTGACAACCATCCCCAACTACAATATAATAGTAAAGAATTATTTTCTAGTCCAGTCTTTGTTACCGAGTTCCAAACACGGGCCCGTATTACTCGCGTATTCCTATACAATATATATAGATCTAATCGTGTACCGTCCCGCGAGCGCCTCCGATCGGTGTGGGGGCTCTGAACGTGATGAGGGCGCGTGGTACCAATGATCTATAGGAGCTGATGATCTACAACCCACGTGCTCTGGAGGAGATGGACGCGATCGTCCGCAAGTACCGCCTCGCCGACAAGTCCGACATCACGAACCTTCCTTGCCCACAGGCCATGGCCGACGCTGCGGATTCCCCCGACGGCCCGCTCGTGATTCGTCACAGCGCTAGTCCCTGGAGGGGTGCAAGGTAGGGTGTTGCGGAATCCTGTGGCATTATCTTTCTTTTCTAGTTTAAAGTTTTATATCCAAATTTACAGAGAAAGCAAAATGTAGGCGTCGCCCTCCTCTGGCGGCCGGGGGGAAACCTTGCCGCCGCCGCGTTTAGGCCCCCAGCTCCTCCCTCCCTTGCCTCGCCGCCGCCGGAGGGGAGCCGGCGAAGCCGCGCGCTCCCCGAGGAAGGTGGCGGCAGGGCGCTTCTTCCCCTACCCGTCCCTGGCGAGGAGGAGCTCGCTCGGGCGCGGCTCAGGGCAGCGGGCGCGGCGGCGTGCGGTGGGCTCGGTGGAGTGCTGCGGGCGTGGCTGCTTGAGGCGGGCGCGGTGGCTCTTCCTGCCGCCGGCGACGCGTGGGGCTTCGGCGGTCGAGGGCGGCCAGGCCAGATCTGGGCCGGGCGGGCCGGCTCGGGGCGCGGTTGGCCGTGGCAGCGCGGTGGCTGGCCGGCGCGGGGCCCCTGCGGTGTGGCGTCGGGAGGCCGAGATGGTGGCGCAGGTGGTGGTCGGCGGCGCGGCGGCCGGCGCCATGGGCGGGCCCCGATCTGGGCCTGCTAGGGCCGTGCGGGCCACGAGCGCGGTGGCGGCGTGGTGCTGGCCTGGCCCTGGGCCGGGAGGGCTTCGCGGCGGCGGCCTTGGGTTGGCCACGATGTTGCTGCAAGAGGACTGCTTTGGCGGCGAGGTTGCTGCGGGACGTCCGCGGCGGGTCTGCTTGGCGTCGCGGTGAGCCGTGGATGCAGGCCAGGGGCGGTGGCGCTCGATGGTGGTGGTGCGCGACGGGACGGCGGCCCCGGAATCCTCGGCGGTGCGGCGGCTGCGGTGGCCGCGTGGGCGGCGCGGCGGCCGGATCTTGGAGCTCTTGTCTGCGAGCTTCGGCGTTCGTCTTCGAGCTCCGCGTTGGTGTTGGTCGGCGTCCCCTCTATGTGGCGTTCCGGCGGTGCCCACGGTGCTCTTCGACGGTGCTCCGTTGGCTACAGGCGCGTTGCTCCGGGGGTCGCGATATGGCGGATGCAGGTGGTGTTCTGTGCCGGTCCTTGTTGGGCGGGTGCGAGTTTTTGAGACTCTTGCTGGGCGAAAGCTTTGTCTTGGCGGCCAGCCAGGACCGACGACGGTGACGCCCGTGGGCGCCGCTTCCTTTTTGAAGGCGTCGTCGAAGTGGGTGTCTCATGATCTCCGCCCGGGCTCTGCGGGAAACCCTAGATTCCTCGCGGGATCGGGCGTGGGCGGCGCTCTTGTGTCGCTTTGCCTCTTGGGGCCTCGCTTTGGATGTCCACCGGACAGAGGGGCTTGTGCGAGTGTTTTGGTGGTTCGGCGGAGGCGGGTTCGTCTTCGGCCAGGCGGGCGCGGCCTTGGGGCCGGCGTGGTAGTTGGAGCGGTGGCTCCGGTCTTTCGCCTCCGCCTGTTGCGTTGAGGTGTGGTGTCGACCTGGTTGGTCGTCGACCCGTGTGGAGCGCAGCCTCGGGGCTGGTGTGTGGTGTCGTGTTGTACGGTCTTTCGGCCAGTTTTCCTCATAAACGGGCCAACTCTTTTCTCCTATATCAATGAAAGGCAAAGCTTTTGCCCCGTTTCAAAAAAAAAAAAAAAAAAATGTAGTACAAATAAGACTTAGGTGGAATCACACGTGACACCCTAGTGCAAGGGCAGAGTGTACTGTTGAATTATGACTCGAAATCTATTTCCCTGTTGTACTATAGGAGTCTTGATGGACTATGTCGCGCCACCAATTGTGCTAGACGTAGCACATCTATAACTCTATCTCATGTTCGTTAAAAGAGAGAGTTGTTTGTCCCTATATATTGTCTCAGGTAGTCATAAAATAGATGAGAGAGTACTTCAGAAAAAAGAAAAGACGAGAGAGAGATACACCATATTAATAGCACGTAGAGGAATTGTCCTTCCATGTATTGTAATACTCCTCCAAATTATGGTGAGAGCGCCGCAGTGCGTTTTGTGGTTTTTCCGTTTAGATTTTCACATAAAAATCTGTGTTCATATATTTCGTTTGATCTACTTTTATTGCACGATTTTGTAACAAGTGTTATCAGAGCATAAGATTTCAATATTGATTTGCTGCCCCGGGAGTTTTCTCTCTGCTGGAGCAGCACCGCGCGTTTGGATCAGCAGCTGCATCAAGATATTGCGGTTCGTGAGATTAAATCTACAAGGCCGCCTCTCGGGATCGTAAGTTCATCAAAATCGCAGGCCCGCGCCGATCTACCAAGACAGGCGCTCCCAATCTGTTGTTGGCTGCACTTCTTCCCGCGATCTTTCCGTCCACTGCCGCACAAATCTGTCAAGTCGCATCTAGTTACTGAGTCAGGTGGAGTACCAGATCGTTTTGAAGCTGTACGTATGTACCGTACGTGTGAAGCAATTCCCCACGCGCTCCAAATTGCACATGAAAATTTGTTTTTTCAGTTTCTGGTTAAGGTTACAGTTAACAGAAACACAAACTATATGATCCTCGGCTTTTCGGTTTTAACCTGGTTTTTACTGAAATTAACCATAGTGCCAGCGTCAGGCTAGGCCTAGCCGCGGACCGCCCAGCAGCCCAGCCCAACAACAGGCCAAGGTCACGCATAGTCACACTCGCACCCTCGCTCACGCAGACACGAGGCGAGACCCACCTCGGCACCTCCCACTAGCAGATGCGAACCATGCAGAAGGGGGCGGCGCGAACCCTAGTTCTGCTGGCGGTGCACCTTCGTCAGCCATCCATCGATGCCCTCCACCTTCAGGGCTCCGTCGCTGGTCATCCCCTGTCTCCTACTGGGCGCTCAGCTAGCAGTCCATCACTGACTACTCCTCTGAAATTACTTTGAGAAATTTCAGTGTTTTGCATCTTCATGTGTATGATATAGAAATATATTTTGTGTTGTTTAGCATGCAGATGTGGCGCGTGAGGTCACTTACGGATTGGCCCTATTGTCAGCGAGCAGGAGAAAATAAATCAGCAAAAAGGAGAAGTCAGCGTCCCGGCCCCACGGGTCAGTCTCCCTGGTTCGCCTCCCCTTGGGTGAGAAAAGCCTATGTGTTTCCCGTTTTTCTGAAAATTACAGAAAATCTTTAAATCTTGGGAAATTCATATCTTCCAAACCGTAACTCGAAATAAAAAATGTTTTATATGTTTTTTGAACATAAGAGGAACATTAATATGTCGTCCGTACACATGTTGGCATCTTGCATCATGTCATGTCGTGATAGTTGTGCATATTCACCTAATAGAACACGCTGAGTATTTCGGACACCGGCTAAGGTTTCCCCGCTCCGATTAATATTGAAGTCACTCACTCTTGCCATGTATTTGCCATTCTAATAAACATTTAATATTGTTGGTAGATAAATAACTTGAACCATATAATTTTGTGTCGGGATCCCGATTCTGCTTAACTGGATAAGTTGCATTGCGTCATCCTTGCCATGACATGCATATCGTCTCTTCATTATGCCGGTTTTTTATCCGTAATAGTAAAATTTTCATCTGTTGTGTGTTCCAACATTTGCATCTTCGCGGATAGGATCACGAAGTGGTGATGAGAGATAAAACAAGTTCTTCTGCCACTTTTCATAGGCGAGCCCTCCCTCTTCTCCTATTTTACATTTTGCTCCTCCTCTTATTGCTACCCTTATGTTGCAATTATTTCGAGTCGTGTGTTCTATTCCACTTGTTTACCCCAATAAGCCTATATGCATCCTTTATGTACCTATAGCCGTTGTTTGTTGTTTGACAAGCCTTGCGAGTCGTAGCACGAGTTTAGGGTTCTATTGTTTATCTCGATATCTCTTCGGGATATGTTAGGGTTGTTGGGAAGTTATCATATGATGTATCGGTTGTTGGAGATAACCATGGCTTACTTAAATGTTAACAACTAAAATTGTTAAGCTCTGACATCGGTGGGCTCCTTTACGTAAGCATCGGATCGTTGTCTCGCTTGTGTCCCCTAGTACCCGACTTCTTGTTATCAGTTCTGAGCTAGGAGCTCTACCATACGTAGGGATTATTACTGGAACACCCCTCACCCATTACCTTTTTCTAAGTCTGTTGAAGAGAGGGCCACAACCTTGGTTTTATTTGCCTATGCCATGTATGTCATGCTTTATGTAATATTGCCTTCAGATGTTTACTTTCTATTGCCTTCGGGTATTTCTATTTTTTATTATACCTTGCGAGACGTTTAGCGAAGTGAGCTCTTAGTACTCGCCTAGCCTCCGGCGCAAACCCTGTGTCCGCTTCGGAGTACGGCCAAACTTCGTTAAGTGTAGCTTAGTGGGGTGTCCCCCTAGACTTTCTTGTTCAACTGGGAACAGTCTTATTGTGAGATTTCACTATCGCTCGATGTGGTTGATCATGTGTATGAGTATATTTTTGAGCACCCATGTAGGGTAAATCTTTTAGAAAAGCAGTGTCCATGGTTATAGACGACTTGAAGGTGTTTAACTCGATCATAGAACAAATTACATCTTTTACTTATTGCTAATAACTTGCCTAGTAAAATAGCATTACTAAAACCAATATCTAATAAAATTGTCAACCATTGAGTGCCTTTTACATGCTTCTTCACTATGAGTGAAGGGGATGTGTGTATTCGGCTGGATTATGTCTGTGTAGTATTTTGTTGTTACCTTTATCTGACTAGACATATGGTGTAGCATGTCTATATTGGTTTTAGTGCCGCTAAACCCACCATCTAGCCAGGCAATATATTGCCCCCGGTGAGCACAGTAGTTTCTAGTTTCGTTTGATACGTGCCTTGGTACTTACGTTCCACTTTCTCCCTCTTTTGTATTCTCCCCCTTTTGTCGGCAACCCTTGTCCCAACTTTTGACACGTATGAAATGACGACGTTTGCAAGGTTATCCTTCCGGCTTGGCCTGGGCAGGGTTATGGACGCCACTAGTTATCTTCAAGACTCTTACTCTCATTTGTATCGTGTCCGTACTCGACCGTATTTGGCTTTCTGTATGATTAGGATTTTTGTATTGTATATTTGTATCCTTGACTCGTAGGAGTCATTGTTGTAATATATGTTTCTTGCGGCTCTATTATAAACTTGTTGTAATGTAACTACTTGTGATAACTCCTCTTGCATCACTTGTATGATTCGTCACACATGTCGTGCAGGAGGGCGTCTCAGAATCGATATCATGCTGATTTCGGCGGGATCGGTGGAATCCTCATGGTACTGGTTTTACGGCGTCACAGTTATGGGATCCACTATTAGGACACCCAACTATGCTTGAAGGATGTAGTGATTCAAACTGGAGCTCTGATGTAGATGAGCTATGCGCCACTAGTGGATATGTATTTTACCTTTGGAGATGGTGCGATGTCATGGAGATCTTGCAAACAAACCATATTGGCAAGGTCAACTATGAAAACAGAACTTGCTGCATTAGACACAACCATTGCTTAATCAGAATGACTGCGTGAGCTCTTGATGGAACTGCCGGCGGTTGAAAAACATTTTCCTTCAATCATGTTGAATTGTGATAATCAAACTATAATTTTTGAAGTAAACCACTCTAAGGATAAACCAAAGTCATCAAGACACGTAAAGAGATATTTGAACTCTATTAGGAAATTGCGAAACTCCAAAGTAATAACTTTGGCAGATCTCTTTACAAAGGGACTATCACGTAATGTGATAGAAAGGGCATCGAGGAAGATCGGTTTGAGACCTGTAGATGTTGCACCATAGTAGTAACCCAACCTTTGTAATCGGAGATCCAATAAATTAGGATCCGCGGAAAACAAGCTAGTGGTTTAACTAAGGAGGGTATTATGTAACCCTCTCTATGTGAAGATGCATAACTCTCATTGGTTGTAGTGTAGGTTGGCAACATGCCTTAATATGTGTTTGTTGGTTATTTTAACAAACATGTTGTCTGGTAGAGAATTCTTCAAAAAACACACCTATATGAGATCGATTGTTAAACCTATGAAGAGACCACGAAGTATGATGTATATGATTCACCCTCGGGGTAGACTACGGGCAGCCATATACTGGTTATTACTTTGAGTAAAATCTATTCATGCAAAACTTGCAATTCAAGGCGTAGTCCATTGTTGAAGTGCAAATGGATGTAGCGTAAAGCTCTAGACAGAAGTTCAACTTAACAGTCTGGTGAAACACTGGTATATAAACAAGAAGTGACTATTGGCAAATCTCTAAATAGGCATTTGCGATCGGGTGGGGATTGTTGAAATATTTGGCCCATATTATATTTTAGATTCTCCTATAAATCTTAATCCACATATGTGATAGCTCATATGAGTTTGAGACCAAGTTGGAGAAATCTAACAAGGGAGTGGCATGGGAGTGGGAGCAAAGTTTAGTTCCACATGAAAATTTGGGAGAAGACCACTAGCAAGTGAGTGAGAAGAGGAGTGGCACACGCGTGCTCCTCCTCTTCCTTGCTCGTCTCGAATCAACACACCGCGAGTGCCGCTCTGGTGTTGAGTAGATTGAGCCTCTAGCCGAGACTTTTCTTTCTTTCTGCAGCTCAGGGGGAAACGAATAGAGTCCTAGAAGGACGCGTCAAAGTTAGTCGGTTTGGGTCGCTTCCGGATCATGGGATATCTATAACCGACTCAAAACATGCGGCGTGGGCGTGCCCATGTTGCCTAGAATTTCATGAGCCTATATAATCTCGTGTCCGGCTGCCGCAGAAACATATCTGATACACTAGTTAGGGTTTTGCGACCTCTCTCTATTTGCGCAACCACCATAGCCTAGTCCATCCCGCCCGTGAGCGTGCACCACCAAATGCGAGAGCAGGTCTCTGGAACTACTCGTCTTTGTAATTATGTACAGGAGAGGGCGAAATAGGTTTTTAGAAAGCGCTCTACGCGATTGCTCAACTTCTTCTTAACGAGTCGTCTTCTGTTCAAGTCGGGCGATGCTTCCTACCATCGTCTTCAACGCCATTTATTTCGACATGTCTTCATCAATGTTGCCATCAACAACGTTACCGCTGCATCCACGACTGCTTCGTCTACAACCGATCGATACGTGCGACATATTCTGATATGTTTAGTGATGGTTGTTGTACCTTATGCCCTGCTACTATTCATATTGATAAATGCATCTAGTATGGTTCGAGATTCACATGTTAATAGTTGTCGTCATTATTCTTAATATTTTAAAATTAATCATGAAATTTTTCCTAATTATTCAATAGGTCTCACGCTTGGAGGCTTCACACTCTACTGTTGGAGACAAAGAAAAGAAGATGACAAGAACTACGGGAAACACGCCGTGCGCCGACGGCCCCGCACCGTCGGCACAGTCTGATCCACCGTCGGCGTAGCCGCGTCGGCACAGTTCGCGTCGGGGTATGCGCAGGCACCGTCGGCACAGAGCCTCACCGTCGGCACACGCGTACACCAACGGCTGGACGGTGGCCGTCGGCCGTCCCACCGTCGGCACAGCCTAGCTCGCCGTCACGTCGCCAGCCGTCAACTGTCAAGCTGTGCCGACGGTGACACAGTCGGCACAGTTCCTCCATTTTTCCCAGAAACAGCGCGAAACCGTCCACGTCCGAACTGGAAAAAACGCGTGAAACGGGCCGGTGATGACCCACAAGTATAGGGGATCGCAACAGTCTTCGAGGGAAGTATTACCCAATTTATTAATTCGACACAAGGGGAGACAAAGAATACTTGTAAGCCTTAACAGCGGAGTTGTCAATTCAGCTACACCTGGAACCAGACTTGCTCGCAAGAGTTTATCAGTAGCAACAGTTTTATAGCAGTAGGAATAGTGAAATAACAGCAGTAGTAAAATAAAGACAGCAGTAGTGATTATAGTAAACAGCAGGATTAAAATATTGTAGGCACAGGGACGGATGAACGGGCGTTGCATGGATGAGAGAATTCATATAACAATCATGGTAGGGCATTTGCAGGTAATAATAAAGCGGTATCCAAGTACTAATCAATCAATAGGCATGTGTTCCATATATAGTCGTACGTGCTCGCAATGAGAAACTTGCACAACATCTTTTGTCCTACCAGCCGGTGGCAGCCGGGCCTCTAGGGAAACTATCGGAAATTAAGGTACTCCTTTTAATAGAGTACCGGAGCAAAGCATTAACACTCCGTGAACACATGTGATCCTCACATCACTACCATCCCCTCCGGTTGTCCCGATTTCGTCACTTCGGGGCCATTGGTTCCGGACAGCGACATGTGTATACAACTCCGTGGTAAGATCATAAACAATAAATATCATGATGAAACAATAACATGTTCAGATCTGAGATCATGGCACTCGGGCCCTAGTGACAAGCATTAAGCATAGCAAGTTGCAACAATATCATAAAAGTAACATCTACGGATACTAGGCACCATGCCCTAACAATCTTGTGACTATTACATGATCAATCTCATCCAATCCCTACCATCCCCTTCAGCCTACATCGGGGAAATTACTCACACATGGATGGGGGAAACATGGAAGGTCGATGGAGAGGCGTTGGTGGTGATGGCGGTGAAGATCTCCTCCAATTCCCCGTCCCGGCGGAGTGCCAGAACGGAGACTTCTGGCTCCCGAGACGGAGTTTCGCGATGTGGCGGCTCTCTGGAGGGTTTCTCGCGACTTCGACTTCTCCCCGTGCGTTTTTAGGTCGAGGGCGATAAGTATTCCGAAGGAGGGCGTCGGAGGCCTGCCGAGGGGGCCACACACTAGGGCCGCGCGCCCCCCTCCTGGGCCGCGCCGCCCTAGGGTGTGGGGCCCTCGGGCCTCCACCCGACTTGCCCTTCCGGCTCCGTGAGTCTTCCGGGAAAATAGGGCCTTCTGTATAAATTCCGAGGTTTTTCCCTGAAAGTTGGATTTATGCACAAAAACGAGACACTGGAGCAATTCTGCTCGAAAACAGCGTTAGTCCGTGTTAGTTGTATCCAAAATACACAAATTAGAGGCAAAACAATAGCAAAAGTGTTCGGGAAAGTAGATACGTTTTGGACGTATCAACTCCCCCAAGCTTAGCTTATTGCTTGTCCTCAAGCAATTCAGCTTAACAACCGAGTGCGATAAAAGAACTTTCACGAACACATTTGTTCATATGATGTAAATATTCTCATGATATGGCAAGTGCTTAAGCAATTCATAATAAGGTACATGCAAATAAAGTCATCTAGTAATCTGTGTCAATCATAAAAGAGATACCAACAAACTAATAACAAGCATCATGAAACACTTCAACAAGCAGGATTGCAATGTTCATAGAAAGATATGATAGAGTGGTATCTCGCTTGCCTGTATTTGTAGCAAAACATAAATGCCCAGGCACCTCTGAAGTTCATAAAAAGACTGGAAGTAAATTTGTCAAAGATAAAAGCATCAAAGTTATACCACAGCTGATCATAGGACAAGCATATTATACTAAGAATGACAGTAATGCTCTCAAGAAAGTGCTCAAAGAAAGGATGGTGACTCAACATAAAAGTAAAAGATTGACCCTTCGCAGAGGGAAGCAGGGATTAACATGTGCTAGAGCTTTTTATTTTTCAAAGACAGAAGTAAAATTATTTTGAGAAGTGTTTGTTGTTGTCAACGAATGATAGTGGGTACTCTAACCACCTCGCCAACCAGACTCTCAAGAGCGGCTCCCATGAAGGACGTTATCTCTACCAGCAAGGTAGATCATCCCTCTTCTATTTTGTTTACACATGTATTTTAGTTTCATTATGGATGACACTCCCCCCAACCTTTGCTTTCACAAGCCATGCCTAACCGAATCCTCGGGTGCCTTCCAACATTCACATACCATGGGGAAGTGTCTATTTGCAGGTTAAGTTGCTTACTGATGAATCAGAGCAAAACACGTGAAGAGAATTATTAATGAAGGTTGATTAATTGGGGCTGGGAACCCCGTTGCCAGCTCTTTTTGCAAATTATTGGATAAGCGGATGTGCCACTAGTCCATTGGTGAGAGTCTGTCCGGAGTAAATGACAAGGTTGAAAGATAAAACACCACATATTTCTTCATGAGCTATAAAACATTAACACAAATTGAGAAGTAGTTTGAAGGTTTAAAGGTAGCACATGAGAATTTACTTGGAATGGTTTGAAATGCCATGCATAGGTATTTATGGTGGACACTTTGGAATAACTTGGTTTTCAGGTGTTTGGAAGCATGAGCAGCGTTCCCGCTCAGTACAAGTGGAGGCTAGCAAAAGACTGGGAAGCGACAATCAAGAGAGCAATAACTGTCATAATCATGCTTGCGACAAAATAAAATTAACAGAGGCATAAAAGTGATACAAGAACTCTGAAGCAAAGTAGATCAGCGAGGCTTAATTGACTTTTGTTCTAGTCATATGCATGCGTGAGCATGTGCCAAGTCGATTCAAGTGAATTATTCAGAGGAGGATACCACAATATCATACCGATCTATGAATAAAACAATGCAAGCAAATATTCATGACATGCTACTCATTATTAATAGATTGGAACTAATCATGAGAGATCATAAACTACTAGACTTTCATTAAATGACATATACCTCACATGAACCAACTAAGCATGCTCACATGGGTGAGTATATGTAGAAAAATGAAAACAAATAGAGTTCATACCAGCCTCTCACCATAGTCAAATTGCCGTAGATCGTCATTATTGCCTTTCACTTGTGCAGCTTGAATAATAATATGAAATGAAACCAAGCTCCAACCACCGGAGACCTCTGAACTCCCTAATAAAATTTACAAAACCAAAGAAGAACAACAAATATTTTTGGTGTTTTCGGATTAGAAACAAGAACAAAAGGAAACAAGAAAACAAAGCAAAATCTTTTTGGATTTTCTCATAGCAAACTAACGATAGCAAATAAAGTAAAATAAGAGCAAAGAACCAAATAAATAAATGGTGAAGAGAAAAAAACAGAAATATTTTTGGTCTTTTTGTGTTTTAGGAAAGAAACAAAGCGAAAACAAGAGAATGCAAGCTAACAGAAACACAGAAAAGCAGGATGACAGAAATCTGCCAAAACCTGACAGCAGTACAGAAATCAAAATTAAAAAAAATCTTCCATTGCTCAGCTCAAAAAGTGTTCAACTAATGAAAGTTAGATAACAACCTGGGGCACATGCTCAAAAATTGGCAACTCAAAATAACGTTCTGGCTGTGCGTACGATTTTTTTTGGTAACAGCCTAGAATCTGTTTTTGGACAGCACTTCCCCAAATATCATCTCCTTCTCATTACAAAAACCACTCTAAGAAACTAAACAAGTATGTACAAGTATCCAGCAACCATAATATGCAAAGAATGAGTGATGCCGGTATACCTCCCCCAAGCTTAGGCTTTTGGCCTAAGTGGAGTTCATTCCCAACGAGGGTCGGAGTTCCACGCCGGTGGATCATACATGGAGTGATAATAAGGCCCCTGCGCAGAAGAATGTCGTGGAGGTTCCACATGACCATAATGTTGATATGAGGAGCTCGCTGCATCGGATGAAGAGTCGGGGTGCTCCTCGGCCTCCTCCGTGCCTTCCCTTGCATGATGGCCTTCCCTTTCTATGTATGCATTTAGCTCATTTTCTGTGATCGACCACCCTTTCCTGGCATCAAGGTTAAGCAGAGCAGGTGCAGGCAATCGTACTAGTTTTTCAATTTTCTTAGTTATTCTCCAATTTTTCTTATACAAAGTTATTCTATAATGCAGGTTGTTCAAATTAGATGCATCTGAAATAAACTCATGTTTAATCATGGAAACAACATCAAGTTTCTCTATGGAAAGCGGAATATCTAGATGGTGAGGTTCTACACCATGCATAGCTAATAAGCGAGAGGCGATAAGACCTCCACAAATTCCTCCTTTCTCACGGTTAGTAGCAAGTCTACAAGCTATTAAAGCACCCAAATTATAGGTCCTATCCTGTTGCAAAGCGGCAGATAAGAAAGCCATATCTTGAACATACAACTTACTCGCATACCTTCTAGCAAGAACGCACTTTGTAACGAAATAAGCGAAGTAGCGGATAGCTGGTTGTTGAATGCTACTAATCTTACCACCATCATCGGAGAAGCTCCTCCCATTACAAATCATTGTATAAAGATTCGAGAGCTCCCGCGGCGTTCCCCTGACCTTCTCGCAGGATCCCCACTGCGGCACTCTAATTGCTGCACAAAAATCACTGAAAGGCAAGTTGATAGTTTTGTTATAAATCTTGTACCGGACCATGGGGTTAGTTTGAGACCGATGAAATTCGAAATCCTGCACAACCGACACCGTTAGTTTAGCATATTGGTAAGGTTCACCAACAGTAAAACCTTCCAACCCTGCATTGGAAATCAGTGTTTGAACATCTTGCAGGATTCCTGCATTCCGCATAAAATCCGTGCATGGGTAATAAGAGGGGTATACTCCCTCTTCGCGGTGAACTCTCATGACTTGCTGCACCTACAATTCTTGTTGGTTTAGTTGGTGCCTACTTCCTTCCATTTTCTGAAATTTTTCAACAATCATTATAAAATTTGATTTCAAGGTATATAATTAAGGGGAACTACTATAGGAACTTGCTAGAGTACTAAACATGCATCAAAACTAGTTTTTACCACTTATAACAAGCATGCAAGCTCACTAAACATGTTATCTACAGCAGCAAAATATTCAAGATATACTCAACCAAACAAAATTCTAATTGGACAATCAAAGGAGTCACATACCAGGGAGCAAATGTGCCAAATTTTAGACAGAAATCTGGGCTGAGCAAAGAGATCGAGAAATTGCGAGTTCTTGAGCAGAAACACGAGTGAGAGAAAGTGAGTACGAGTTTTTTCGGGAGAGAGAAGAGAATGAGTGAAAGAGATGATGGAGTGGGGCAAGGAGGGGCCCACACACCAGGGTGGCGCGCCCCTTGCCGGCCGCACCGGCCCGTGGGGTGCCACCCTGGGGTGCCCCACTGGTCAGCCCCAGGTGCTCCCAGGTGCCTCTTCGAAAAATAGGACTACCAGTATAATTTTTGTAAATTTTTGAGAACTTCGAAAAATGCACATTTCTGGGTGTTAAATTAAGTATTACTGCGCAGGAAAATGATTTCCAAAATCTTAACAACTAAAGCATATTGCAAAACAAAAAGTGCTACAGCAAGTAAAACAAATGGAGGGAGAAAGAAAGAAAGAAAGAAATGTTGTTTAGCTCTCTTATGCATTAAAATATACTTGTTAACAAGGTTGATCAAGTCTTGCTACCAAATAAATTTTATATGACATAAGAAGAAATAAACCTCAAATCAATCATGTTACCTTATATTGAATTGATATGGATCCAATCACAAGAGTTTGATATTCTTCTTTAGGCTCATATATAGGACAATCAATGGATCCCACCTTGATAGTTTTCACATTAAAAATTGTATTAACTCCATATAATTTATCAATCCTCTTTGGAAAATAGACAGTATGTTCCTTGTCATCAACATTGAAAGTAACCTTGCCTTTATTGCAATCAATAACAGCCCTCGCAGTATTAAGAAAGGGTCTTCCAAGAATAATGGACATATTATCATCTTCATGCATTTCCAACACAACAAAATCAGTTAATATCAAGCAATGTTGAGTAACTTGAACAGGAACATTTTCACATACACCAACAGGAATAGCAGTAGATTTATCAGCCATTTGCAAAGATATATCAGTTGGTATCAACTTATCTAAATCAAGTCTCTTGTAAAGAGAAAAAGGCATTACACTAACTCCTGCTCCCAAATCACATAGAGCAGTTCTAACATAATTATTCTTGATGGAACAAGGAATAGTCGGTATATCTGGGTCTCCCAACTTCTTTGGAACCTTACCATTGAAGGAGTAATTAGCGAGCATAGTGGAAATCTCCTCATTGGGAATTTTCCTTTTGTTAGAGACAATATCTTTCATATACTTTGAATAAGGAGGCAATTTAATAGCATCAGTCAAAGGAATTTGCAAAAATAAAGGTTTCATCCAATCACAAAATTTATTATAATGTTCCTCCTCCTTTGATTTTAGTTTCTTAGCAGGAAAAGGCATTTGCTTTTGAACCCAAGGTTCTCTTTCATTACCATGTTTCTTTGTAATAAAATATTCTTTAGTGAACTTTTTATTTTTTCATGCTTTTCAGGTTCTTTTGCAATTTCTTCTTTATCAGGAGCATCATTCTTATCATTATCTTCCTCATGTTCATTACCACTTTCAGTTTCAGCATCAGAAATAGAAATACTATTAGGATCATTAACAGGTTCAGAGGATTCTACAGCAGTTTTATGTTTCTTCTTCTTTTTTAGAAGGACTACTAATTTCTTTAGTTCGTTGAGAATCTTGTTCAATTCTTTTGGGGTGCCCTTCAGGATATAGAGGATCCTGGGTAGAAACACCGCCTCTAGTTGTTACTTCATAAACTTGTTTCTCTTCATGATTATTTTTTAACAAGTCATTTTGCACTTTAGTAAGTTGATCAATTTGAGTTTGAATCATATCAAAATGTTTAACAAGCATCTTAACATCATTGGAGGTTCTCTCCACAATATCATGCAATTTACTAATAGCTTGAGAATTTTCCATTAGATGATTCTCTACTCTCATATTAAAATTACTTTGCTTAACAATATAATTATCAAATTCATCTAAACATTGATCAGGAGGTTTTGAATACGGAATATCTCCTCTATCAAAGCGTTGAAGAGAATGTACCTCGATTGTGGATGAAGGGGGAATTATCTTACATAGGTCTTCTATAGGAGGTAAATTCTTCACATCTTCAGATTTAATACCCTTCTCCATAAGAGATTTCTTGGCTTCCCTCATATCTTCATCATTTAATTCAATCATACCCCTCTTCTTCAATATAGGTGTCGGGGTTGGTTCAGGTGTAGACCAATCATCATGATTTTTTCTTATTTTAGCCAATAATTCTTCAGCTTCGTCCGGAGTTCTCTTCCTGAAAACACAATCAGCACAACTATCCAGGTATGCCCTAGACTCAATGGTTAGTCCACTATAAAATATATCAAGTAAATCATGCTTTTCCAAATCATGTCCAGGCCGAGCTCTAATAAGAGAGCAAAATCTTTCCCAAGCTTCAGGCAATTTCTCTCCATCTTCTTGATCGAAGCTATAAATTCTCTGCAGAGCCATATGTTGAGCACTAGCGGGAAAGTATTTGCGAAAGAAAACATCAAGCAAACAACTTGGACTATTAATAGAATCAGGAGGCAAATTATTATACCAAATCTTAGCATCATCCTTTAATGAGAAAGGGAAAATCTTAGCAACAAAATAAGTACGCATCTTAACATCATCAGAAAACAAGCTACTTAAAGTAGAAAGCTCATTCATATGTTCTACAGCACTCTCTTTTTCAGTACCACAAAAGGGTGTTTTCTCAACAATAGATATATGAGATAAATCAAGAGAAAAATCATAATCTTTATCTTTAATGTTTATAGGAGATGTGGCAAATTTAGGATCAGGAGACGGTTTATATCTAACAAAGATGTTGTGCAATAAGCTTTTTAAGGTTACTTGTACTAGTAGTAGCAATGCATTTATCAATAAAATCATCATCAAGTTCTACATAATCTTCATCAAGATCATCAATCTCAGGTGAATTCACAGGTGTAACAGTATTTTCATTAGGAGTTTCAGTAATTTCAATTTGTCTAGACTTAGCAATTGTAGCATCTAGAAAAGGACCTAATGAACCAGCATTATCAAGCACATTAGAAGCATCATCAAAATTATCAGAGGAATTTTCAGATTCAGCAGAAGTACCAACACGTGAAGTTTGTGGTGGTGAAATGTAACATTCCAGAAAATACAACACAAAACAAACAAAGTTCCCTAGTTCCAAAATTTGGAACCAACAAAAACTTTTATTAAATTAAGATTGATACATAATGATCTTGCATAATTTTTGTGCTATTGCCATGATTGCTTGTTAAGAGTATATGAAATAATCTTAAACCCTAAACCTCACCCCTCTTCTCATTATTCTAGTGAAAATAAAACAAAAGGAAATTAAATAGGAAAAAGGCATATGTGCCTATGGCTACAATTATAAATATTTACCCTAGGCCTTTTCACTTTATTTAAAAGATTGGAAAAGCTTTGTAAACCTTATATAGCACTTCTTAAATCATTGCCAAGTTGAAACTCAAAAGAATATAAAGAAATTAAAAATGCCATAGAGGCATATGAAAGCTAAATAGCAAATATAAGAATTTAAGAAAACTAACCCTAGGACTTGTTGTGAATGGTTGGATCATCTCCAAATATCATTTCAACATTCAATCAACACCACTTAAATCAAACCAAGTCAAATTAAAAATAAAATACCACATGTGCATAAAAGCATATGTGACACATGGGCATTTCACCAAACATTGACCTATGTCTTCAAACCTTGACCAAATGGTGTGAAACCCTATCTAAACCTAATATAACACTAAATGGACCCTAACCCATGTTCAAGTGAGGCAAGAACAACCCTAGTCCAAGTTTATGAAAATTTGACACCTCATTCCTTATGTGTTAAAGCCAATTGTGCAAATCTTTGAACAAGACCATTTGATTTAGTTTCAATGCCCTTAAAATGTTTCTAAACTCATAAGAACCACATTAGAGTCAACCAAAGTCAAAAATCAAATGGATAGAAATCAAATAGGGAGAGATTTCCCAAATTTCACCCACATACACATATGCCAAAATACAAATCCTTCACCAAGGCCAAATTTGCTTGCCCCATGGCTTCAAAAATACTTCAATATGATAAACTAACACAATTGCATCTTTGGATCATGAATCAAATCAAGAAAAATAAGGATTTCAACATACATGTGATAATGGTCATTTTGTCACTTTATAAAATGTTCCCCTCTTTACCCCTCTTGCTTTGACTTTTCTTCAATCAAACTTGGTCAACTATGACCATGTCATCCAAGACCACATGAAGGTCAACAACTTTCATGTTGACCATCATGGATAATATTGACTAGGTTGACCAGAATAAGATTGACAAGTGGAGACTTTGAAACTATGTGAAGATGAGCACATTTTGGAATTCTTGCAAACCTTGATCAAATTGACCACCACCACCATCATTCAATCACAATTATTATATAAATAAGCTCCACCAAAAATAAGTGCAAAAATCCAAATAAAGTTTCATGCGGCCATTTCATCGAACACATGGCAGGCAACATTTCAGCTTTGGCAAACCCTCTATTACACACTGGATTTTTGCCTCAACCACTTTCATTTGGTGATCATCACACTCTTGTACAACCCCTGCATCAGTGCATGTACTGGCTCTTGTCGATTAAAGCAAATGGAGCACTTTTCTTCTCCATGCCGTGTACCATGCCACTCCATTGCCACCCATCCTCTCTACCTCTCTCTAGCCGGCTCTACCATGTCAAATAGGTAGCTCTAATTCTCCTACACACGCCGGTACCATCCCTATGCAAATAAACGCACCACACTGGCCGAGCCAGGCGCGCCCATGCACGCCCGGGACGTGCCGAGCACGCGGTGAGCGCGCCCTGGCATGTCACTGGACACCACCAGTTCACCGCTCGCCTGGACGCCCTACTCCTCCCCTCGCCTAGCCCTCGGGCACGCACACACTACACCATACCCAAACCCTGCTAGACAACCGCTTAGCCACGCGGGAACTCCCTAGCCCTCGCCATGATCAACTCCCTGCCGCGCCGGTACTGCCCGCACTCGATCGTCGCCAGCATGCCCTCGTCCTTCCCCTGACGTCCCTGCACGCTCATTAGCTCCGCCTAGTCATCACCTACCTCGCACGCCCCCTAGTTTGCCCCTTCGAGCACCAGAGACGCCGCGCCATGGACACCCTCTCACAGCAACCGCCGGTCACCTCGCCATCTATAAATAGAGGCACCCGGAGCACACTCCATTCACACCAATCTCTTCCCCTCTCACCACCGCCTCTGCCCGACCACTCAATCGAACCCCACCTCGCCGGAGCCGCCCCAATTTGAAGCTCGGAGCCGCCGGAGTCCGCGGATCATCGCCATCGATCCACGCCGCCCCAAGCTCCGCCACGCGTACCGGGAGCCTCTACCACCTCGCCAACGTCGCCTCGAACCTCGCCATCGACCGCCGGCGGCCTACAGCTCCCTCCGACCCCCTAGGTACGCCGCCAGCACGCCGGCATCTCGTCGGAGACGACGAAGCCCCTCGGCCGTTCGATCAGGTTCTGATCTAACGGATCCTATCGCTTGTACCGTTTCGCTGTTTTAAAGGCCACTGACGCGTGGGACCCCCTGTCAGGCAGCCCGCTGCGTGGTCAGCACTAGTTGGGCCGGCCCAGTTCGTTTAAATTGGTTAGCCCGTTTATTTTCCCGCGTGGCCCATTAATTTGAATTCGATTTAATCTATTTAGTTAAAATCCAATACTGGTGCCAACTTCAAAATTTAATAGTTTGAAATCTACCAAACCAAATTTAGCAAATTTTATATATTTAGAAAGCTTATGAAATTTTCTAAATAATGGCACTGGCCTCATGTCCAAATTCGAAAGTAAATTTAAATGATAAAAATAACAAGGCAGGGACTTTTCGACTTCAAATAAATATTAGAAATTATCTAGAAATGATTTTAAGTTGATTCCAACTCTAATAAATCACATTTGACATAATCTAATTGTTTATGCAAAAATATATCATAGTTGTTTTGCATGATCATGAACTAGAGTTAAAATAATGGCTATGGAACCATTTCTAGAATATTTAATAAATACACATAGAATTATTTAAATAGTATGAGGGCTTCTCTCTCATTTAAATGGTGATCTTAAGTATTTCAAATAGAGGTACTGACCTAGATCAAATAAGTCTCATGCTTGGTTAATTAGAGAGGTGAATCATTTAGAGGATAGTTTAACTTATATGAGGTATAATTTCTCACATAAACCATTAGTCCAAATAATTCAATAAGAATTAATAACACTTAATTAATGAACCATAGGGTTATATTTGGAAATACTTAATCTTTTTCATAAGTAGTATTTAAATATTTCAAGCCTATTGATTAAATCATCTGATAGACTCTGGGCTCATTTAAATCTTACCTCAACCAAATTAATATGAAGTAGATCCCATGGTCAACTAAAATTCACTTTTAATTAATTAATAATAGTAAACCATTACAAGGTGTTACTAAAATAGTATGAGGTGCTCACCTCATTTAAATTATCTTTCTCAAATAATAGGAAGTAATGTGTTGACCTTTAATTCACTAAGCTCATACTTGCTCCCTTATAAATCTTAAAGCTAAATAATAATTAAATTAATTAAATCACATGAGATGATGAATCTCATATAACTCACTTTCTCAAAATACTAAGTGTGAAGTGTTGACCTTGGTCAACATGGGATCATCCCTGGTTATTTTGAGAATCTTAAATCACCTCAATAATAGTCCTTTAAATTTGTTACACTTATGTGCTAAATCATATGAGAGATACTCCTTTTATTTAAATCTAGTTCTCAAGTAATTCAATATGAGGTAGTGATCATGGTCTAAGTAACCTCATCTTGAATTATTGAGAGGCATTAAAACACTACCATGTAGTATTAAATTGCATGAGGTATGGAACCTCATTTAAATCATTTTCTCAAATGGTAAGTATGAAGAGGTTGACTTTAGTCGACCTAGGTCATATATTATTCATAAGAGAAATTAAATCTTAAGAAGATTCAATGAGAGGAAATTATTTTTCTATTACTAAATAAGGAAACCCTAGCATAATCTTGTAATAAATATTAAGTAGTGATGCTAGATCATTGTGTGAGCCACTAAGGCTAATTGAGAGTGCTTAAGTATTGTTTGGTGATTGTATCCTCGTATTCGTTTATAGACGCTAGTACCGAAGACTATCAAGAGGAGGAAGTATTCTACCAAGAGGAAGAAGAAGAATACTTTGATCACTTCACCAATCAAGGCAAGCTAATACCTTTGCAAGCTAGTATTCTTGCAAGCTAATATTGATATTACTCCTACAAGCAAGATAACATTCTTGCAAGCTAGTCTACTTGCAAGCTAATATTCTTGCAAGATACCCTAAGGCAAAGCTCTACAAGAGCAAGGCCTCATCCCCATTTAATTCATGCTTAATGATCCTATCCCAAGTTTTTACTTTACAAGTTTTTGACTTTGGTTTATCAAAGCTTAACCTTTGATTTATGATTCACTTGGTCTAGAGTAGAACAATACTTGATTTAGATTGGCACTCCTCAAAGCTAGATAGCACCCCTCATATAGTTGCTATTTGCTAATCAACGAAAAAAATTGGATTACTCTAGATGGGAACTTGTGACTTTGAAATGAAGTTGAAACCTTGGAATGATGGTTCATTCCATTGAATGACTTTGAAGGTGAATATGACCATGAGAAGATGGTGATTTTTGATATAAAACTGATGGTTGGGTTCGGATGCGATACCATTCCAATTTTGAAAGTACCCCCACAATACCCAAAATGGGTACGGGCTTAACTAGAAATTTATGTGCTTTAGTATGGGTTCCCTCTAAACAAGCGTCATAGGGGTTATGCCAAGGGCTGCCTCCGAAGCAATATGAGATATTGCGGAATGACGTGAACTCGGTGAATTGTCCGGCCCAAGCCCTGTGCAGTTCCCGGGTTAACAGGTGGGTTCTCACCGGGAGGCCAAGCTCATGGGGAGAGGTGCCTATACTAGAGTATATAAGTGAAAGGTTATGGTTGGTAGTCCGCATACGGAGTATGATAAATCAGGGCCAGCTAACCACGACGGATTATTGCAAATATTGTGGCACAAGTGTACGACCTCTGCAGAGTGTAGAACTATTCGAATAGCCGTGTCCACGGTTACGGACGATTGGAAAGGCCATACTGTTCCGTCATCAGACCCTTTTTCAAAAATGTGACATATGAATGATGACTTGCTGTTGCAAGTTGAATGATGACTTGCGGTTGCAAGTTGAATGGTGATTTGGGGTTTTGAATCACAACTGAGTTGTGGGAATGACACTAATGTTCCCACTTGAGATAGTCTATTTGATTCAAGCATCTTTACTAAATATTTATGAAATAAACTTGGCTTTATGCAAATCAACCTAGAGCTTAGTATCCCCTTAGCACAATTGATAGTGCTTACACTAGTATTAGTTTGCGAGTACTTTAAAAGTACTCATGGCTTTGTCCCTGGCTATTCAAATGGCCAGACTATGACGGTGAACAGCTGTACGAGGAGGATGGACAGCAGAACGTCTACGACAACTAGGACCGCTCCCGACGTCAACGGTTGCTCGTGGAACGGATGGACCACGACCGTTACTTCGCTTCCGCTATATGTTTTGTAATAGGATCTCTAGATCCACTATGATGTATTAAGACTGGATCATGTGATCCTTTGTTGTAAGACGATTATGTGTTGTAATAAATGATGTGTTGTGATATCAAGCTATTATGTCTCGCAAAAACAATATTCCTGGGATTGCGAGGAATGGCATAATAGGCATCTGGACTTAAAAATCCGGGTGTTGACAAGTTGGTATCAGAGCCATTGTTTGACCTTAGGAGACCCTAGTTAGAATGGACGTTCAGAAAAAAAATGTTAGTTTCAAAAACAAATAAAGTGAGTATTTATGAAAACTTATTCATTTTCTTATCTACTAGATCTTCTAAAAATAAGCCATGCACCTCCTTATAAATTCATTTAAAATTTTGCCACACTTGTTCACATCTCTAACTTCCTCATCCATTGCACTTTCAGATGGAGCCCTACGTCCAGACGGAGACCTACGATCTGGAAAACGGAGGAAGTTTGGTGTTTGAGCGCGACTTGTACCTAGTGTCCGAGAGGCTCGAACGCCCACCTCCCAAGTTCTACGGAGTCCGGATCCACAACACCCCCGCTGGGGAACAGCAGTGGATGATCACCGCTGATTTGAAGGGAAGCTCGGAACCTCCCATCTCGGAGAGGATCCTTTTCTCCTTCAAGGCATACAGCTGGGTGGACGGTCTTGCTCACGCCCTTCAGGAGGGACTTGCTCGGGTGTGTGGACAGAACATCGCCACACTCCGGGGAAGCCGCTTCGCCCACTTCGCGAGGCACGACACCATGGGGGAACCCATGGCCCTCTCTTCGCACCCAGTGCTCGGGATCCATGTGCAGCATTTGGATTTTATGCTTCATGAGACCCGGAAGGACCTGGAGCTGACACGTGTTCACTCCCACCGTGCCCAGATGGCTTTGGCTCATCATGCTGATGCCATCAGGCTACTCGCCAAGGACCGCCGGTCACTCCGCCTGCAGCGCGCCAAGAATGTCGCTACTATCACCCGTCTTCGCGAGAAGATTCGCACCTTAGAGGTGACTGTCCGGACACAGCAGGACCAGATCCAGGAGATGGAGGAGGATGGAGAAGACATCCAAGGAGGCGATGACTTTCTGAGTGATGACAACGACTTTGAGGATGACGAGTTCACTGATGAGGAGGATTACGAGTTTCTGGAGTCTGCAGAGGATGGGATCATTCCCATCGACGTGGATGAAGACAATGAGGAATAGTTGCACTAGCTTCACTTACGTAGGTGTGAGTTGTATCCCGCACCATGTATCGTAGTATATGGAAAAAGGGTTCTTAAAACCCTTAGTGCTTTAGCTTGTAATGTGTGATGTTTGTTGTGAATAAATAAAATATGTGTTATGTTCATCCTGAAAATATCCTAAGTTTAAATTTAAACTTAACTCAAAATAAGCCATAGAAAATTTCCCTCTTACCTCATGATCTATCTACATGTTTAGATGGCCCCACCAAACCGCAACGCAAACCAGGATGCCATGATGCAACTACTGCAAACAATGATGGCAGACCGGGAAGCCGAAAGAACTGAACGCCAAGCAAACCTTGCTGCTCTGCAACAGATAGCTCAGAATAATCAAGGCCATGGAAACCACGATCACCCTGGGTCAAAACTGAAGAATTTCCAGAACACCAACCCTCCAATGTTTGATGACCCACAAGTATAGGGGGTGTATCGTAGTATCTTCGATAAGTAAGAATGTCGATCCCAACGAGGAGCAGAAGGTGTTGGCAGCAGTTTCGATGAAGGATTCACTGTAAATGCTCACAGACAAGTATTCAGGGGGTTTTGATATTTCAGATAAATAAAGTACAAGTAAATAAAATGCGAGAGAAATAATTGCAGCGAGTGGCCCAATCCTTTTAGCACAAAGGACAAGCCGGTTTGATTACTTATAATGACCAAACGTTCCCGAGGACACACGGGGATTTTAGTCTAGTGCTTTCGCTACATACAGCTGATTAATCTTCATTGTTTTGATAAGTGTTGTGTGGGTGAACCTATGCTAATGCACCGCCCTTCCTAGGACTAATACATACTTGTGATTATACCCCTTGCAAGCATCCGCAACTACAAGAAAGTAATTAAGATAAATCTAACCACAGCCTTAAACTCTGAGATCCTGCGATCCCTCCTGCATCGACATACTAACGGGGGCTTAGGTTTCTGTCACTCCGGCAACCCCGCAATTAGCAACCGAATACAAGATGCACTCCCCTAGGCCCATAAATGGTGAAGTGTCGTGTAGTCGACGTTCACACGACACCACTAGAAGAATGACACCACAACTTAAATATCATAACATTGAATATTACTCAACCATAATTCACTACTAGCATTTAGACTTCACCCATGTCCTCAAGAACTAAACGAACTACTCACGAGACATCATATGGAATACAATCAGAGGTGATATGATGATGAATAGCAATCTGAACATAAACCTTGGTTCAATGGTTTCACTCAATAGCATCTACAACAAGTATAGAATAACACCGGGAGAGTTTCCCCTATCAAACAATCAAGATCCAACCCGAATTGCTACAGCGATGACGAGGTGCAGCGGTGGTGATGGCGGTGTAGATGGTGGAGATGATGATGATGATGATGGAGATGATGTCCCGCTCGATGACGATGGCGATGGCGTCGATTTCCCCCTCCGGGAGGGAATTTCCCCGGCGGATTCCTGCCCGCCGGAGAGCTCTTTTCTCTCTGGTGTTCTCCGCCCCGCAGAGGCGGCTGTAACCCTTCGTGAGGATCCCTCCGTGGCTTAGGTTTTCGGGACGAAGGAGTACGCGAAGAAAAGGAGGCGAAAGGGGTCGTGGGCCCCCCAGAGCATAGGGTGGCGCGGCCAGGCCTTGGGCCGCGCCGCCCTATGGTCTGGGCCCACGGTGGCCCCTCTCTTCTTCCCCTTTTGGCTCCCTCCGTCATCTGGAAAAATAGGAATTTACGTGAAATTCCCTTCCACGATTGATCTTCCGAAATATTGCGTTCGACGGTGCTTTTTCCAGACAGAATCCTGGCTCCGGTGTTTGATCCTCCAATGATGATGAAACATGCAAAATAGATGAAATAACATAAGTATTGTGTCCCAATATGAAATATATCAATGAATAACGAGCAAATTATGATACAAAATAGTGATGCAAATTGGACGTATCAACTCCCCCAAGCTTAGACCTCGCTTGTCCCCAAGCGAAGCCGAGCTCGATAAACAAGACCACATGTTTATGGAGTGAAGAGTCGATAAATAAAATACGGACAAGAAGCATCATATTCATTTGCACAAGACATTCTAGTAAACAACTTCCTCATATAACTCATCTCGAAATAAGTAAAGAGAAATCACAAGTAAAGGTGCATAAGAAATCATAATTGATGATGGCAAACTTTGTTCTTGGTCGGAGAACTACTAACGGATTGTTCTTCTAAGCAAAGCTTTCATATTAGAATTTATAGCTGAGCCTTCATATTTAAGCATGACAATCTCTTCATAATCATTGATAACTTCAAAGTCATATTCATTCGAGATAAAATTGGTACTAAACAAGAAAGTATAAATGACATGATTAGCTGAATCATAGCATAAATGATTGGTTCACAACAACTCAATTGCTTGCTTGAGATAGAGGGGAATAGGTTTACTTGACTCAACATAAAAGTAAAAGATAGGCCCTTCGCGAGAGGAAGCAGGGATTAAATCATGTGCTAGAGCTTTTCAAGTTTTGAAATCATATAAAGAGAATAAAAGTAAGATTTTAAGAGGTGTTTGTTGTTGTCAACGAATGGTAGCGGGCACTCTAACCCCCTTGCCAGACAAACTCTCAAAGAGCGGCTCCCATTTTATTTTATTTTTGGGTGGCACTCCTTCCAACCTTTCTTTCACAAACCATGGCTAACCGAATCCTCGGGTGCCTGCCAACAATCTCATACCATGAAGGAGTGCCTTTTTATTTTAATTTTATTATGTTGACACTCCTCCCCACCTTTGCTTTCTCAAGCCATGGCTAACCGAATCCTTCGGGTGCCGTCCAACAATCACAAACCATGGAGGAGTGTCTATTTTGATTAATTAATTTGGGACTGGGAATCCCGTTGCCAGCTCTTTTTGCAAAATTATTGGATAAGCGGATGTGCCGCTAGTCCATTGGTGAAAGTTGCCCAACAAGATTGAAAGATAAAACACCACATACTTCCTCATGAGCTATCAAACATTGACACAAATAAGGAGTAGTATAGTTTGAATTATTTAAAGGTAGCACATGAAGTATTTACTTGGAATGGCAGAAAATACCATGTAGTAGGTAGATATGGTGGACACAAATGGCAAAGGTTTGGTTTAAGGTTATGGATGTATGAGAAGCATTCCCTCTCGATACGGGTCTTTGGCTAGCAAGGTTTGATAGCAAGCATAAAGGTTGAGGGAAACAAACAAATATACATATGATAGAAACAATCATGCATCTTTCTCATAAGCACAAGCAATTTTAACCTCAGAATACTAAGCATAGAGATAATAGAGTAATGTATCTAAGTGTATTTCTCTCTTCTAATTAAACATCAGAGTGTTGTTGCTATTGACCAATGCTAAGTTTGCCAAAACCAAATAGATTTACTCGATGCTCCCAAAGTGATATCAATACTCATGTCAAGAGTAATCATATAATGAAGATTGCAAACTAAAATAAGGTGTGCAAAAAGTAAATGATAAGACTTCTCATTAATATTCCATAACGATAACTCACACCAATGGATACATAGATAACTAAGAGAGATACTCCCACATTGCATACTATTCTATATAATAACTTCCCTACTCATGATATGACACTACTTGATAGTAAAAGATAAAGGTAGTGGTGATGTGATACCGCGACACTCCCCCAAGCTTGGAACAAACCAAGGGGATGCCAATACCGATGATGAATTACTCCTTAGGTGATGATGGTGAATCTTTGTCGTCATCAGACTTCCATGGAAGAGGCCCTCCATCAACAAAAGACATCTTGGTTTCCGGAAACCTGAAACTAGCAGCATGACTTATGCGCTTAAATCTGTTTTCATACTCACAGTTCTGATTATGGACATCATAGAGTTGAGCTTGGAGTTTGTTGGTGGTGTCGTGAAGTGAGAAGATATTGTCCCACAGCTTCGTAGTCTCCTTCTTGTGTCCATCAATGAGTTCAGACACAATCTTGTGAAAGATATCCACTTCACGCTCAGCCATCTTCTTGTAGTTGAAAACCTCTTGTTCCAGCTTCTCCATCCTGTCTTCCAAGCTCCCTTCTCCCTTAGGACCCTGGACATCTTTGATCTGCAATTCTCCACCCACGAGCTGCAACTCTTTGGGGTGCATCTTCAGCTCGTTCATGTACGGGTTGACGACGTCCTCAAAGAAGCTGTCCTTCTGAGTTCCCGACGAAGACATGATGGATCTAGATCCGAAGCAGATCCTGGCAAGAAAATAGCTCGAAACAAAACACGACGAGAAAACGATATTACGGACCTCCAGGGGTCCGGGGGATTATATAGCAAATATTTTTACGACAAAAGGAAGATTCCAGGTCGAAAACGAGTGGAAACGGGACGCCGAGGTGCCGTCACCATAGGTCGGCGCGGCCAGGGTGGGGCCCGCGCCGGCCTGTGGTGACGGGCCCTCGCGCGTCTTTTCCACTCCGTTTCGATTCCGTAATTTTTCATATTTTCTAAAAACAGCAGAAATAATGTTCGGAAAGGTAAACGCGGACTTTTTATTACCTATACTGTTACCTATTCAAAGTCCAGTTCTGGCGGACTGTCAATTTGTCCTTTGATGAAGGCCTCCGGTGTTTCCACTTGAATAATATCAACATCAACATTATAAGAATCACCCGAGATATAATGCTTGAGTCTTTGTCCATTCACCACTTGTGTGGCATTGCCTTGGAGAGAGCTAATTTTAATTGCTCCTGAACGATACACCTCCTCAACAACATATGGTCCTTCCCACTTTGAGAGTAATTTCCCCGCAAAGAATGCGAGACGAGACCGATACAATAGAACTTGATCTCCAACATTAAATTCTCTTTTAATGATCCTTCTATCATGCCACTTCTTAACTTTTTCTTTAAAGAGTTTAGCATTTTCATAAGCTTCATTTCTCCATTCATCTAGAGAACTTAATTGCAACAACCTCTTATTACCGGCTAATTTAGGGTCTTTATTTAATTCTCTAACAGCCCAATAAGCTTTGTGCTCTAGTTCTAGAGGTAAATGACAAGCTTTTCCATAAACCATTTTATAAGGTGACATTCCCATAGGATTTTTATAAGCAGTTCTATAAGCCCATAGTGCTTCTTTCAATTTGCTAGGCCAATTCTTTCTAGATTTATTAACAGTCTTACCTAAGATAGCTTTAATCTCTCTATTTGATAACTCTACTTGACCACTAGTTTGAGGGTGATAAGCAGAAGCAATTCTATGATTAATACCATACTTAGCAAGAGTTTTTCTAAAACCTCCATGAATAAAATGAGAACCTCCATCAGTCATAATATATCTAGGTACTCCAAATCTAGGAAATATAATATCTACAAGCATTTTTATAGAGGTCTCACCATCAGCACTTTTTGTAGGTATAGCTTCTACCCATTTAGTAACATAATCAACAGCGACAAGTATATGAGTGTTACCGTCCGAAGAAGGGAAAGGACCCATGAAGTCGAATCCCCAACAATCGAATGGTTCAATAACAAGAGTATAATTCATAGGCATTTCATTGCGTCCGGAGATATTACCAACTCTTTGACATTCATCACAAGATAAAATAAATTTCCTTGCATCTTTGAAGAGTGTTGGCCAATAAAAACCTGATTGTAGAACCTTTTGCGCGGTTCTATCTCCAGCGTGATGTCCTCCATAAACACTTCCATGACATTTATTCAATATCTCCTGTTGTTCATATTCGGGAACACATCTTCGCATAATACCATCCACTCCTTCTTTATATAAGTGTGGGTCATCCCAAAAATAATGCCTCAAGTCATAAAAGAATTTCCTCCTTTGTCTGAGCTGAAAAGGTTGGAGGCAAATACTTCGAAACAATAAAGTTAGCATAATCTGCATACCATGGGCTCTCTCGCGAGCTCACCTTTATTACAGCCAATTGTTCATTTGGAAAACTATCATTAATGGGAACGAGGATCATAAGCAATATTTTCCAATCTAGACAAATTATCAGCAACAGGATTATCAAGCACCTTTCCTATCTATAATGTGTAAATCAAATTCTTGCAACATGAAGTACCCATCTAATAAGCCTTGGCTTAGCATCTTTCTTTGTCATAAGGTATCTAATTGCAAGCATGATCAGTATGAATTGTAACTTTCGAATCAACAATATAGGGTCTAAACTTATCACAAGCAAAGACTACAGCTAACAATTCCTTTTCAGTTGTAGCATAATTTCTTTGAGCAGCATCAAGAGTCTTACTAGCATAATGAATAACATTTAATTTTTTATCTACCCGCTGTCCAAGAACAGCGCCTACAGCAAAATCACTAGCATCACACATAATTTCAAAAGGCAAATTCCAATCAGGAGGTTCGACTATAGGAGCAGTTGTTAAGGCTTTCTTTAGAGTTTCAAAAGCTTCCTTACAATCATCATCAAAAACAAAAGGTACATCTTTTTGAAGAAGATTAGTAAGAGGCTTTGAAATTTTAGAGAAATCTTTAATAAATCTCCTATAAAACCCAAGCATGACCAAGAACACTACGAATACCTTTAACATCCCTCGGATAGGGCATCTTCTCAATTGCTTCGACTTTAGCTCTATCAACTTCAATACCTCTCTCGGAAATTTTATGTCCCAATACAATTCCTTCATTAACCATAAAGTGGCATTTCTCCCAATTAAGAACAAGGTTAGTTTCTTCACATCTCTCGCAAAACTTTATCGAGATTTCGCAGGCAATTATCAAAAGAATTTCCATAGACAGTAAAAATCATCCATGAACACCTCTACAATACTTTCGCAAAAACCATGAAAAATAGCAGACATGCATCTTTGAAAAGTAGCAGGAGCATTACATAAACCAAAAGGCATACGCCTATAAGCATACGTTCCATAAGGACAAGTAAAAGTGGTTTTCTCTTGATCTTTAGCTTTAACAAGCAATTTGTGAAAACCCGTAATAACCATCAAGAAAGCAAAAATGAGTATTTTTAGACAACCTCTCTAACATTTGATCAATAAAGGGTAAAGGGTAATGATCTTTCTTAGTAACTTTATTAACTTTACGAAAATCAATGCACATTCTATAACCTACAACTATTCTTTGAGGAATAAGCTCATCATTATCATTAGGCACAACAGTCATTCCTCCCTTCTTAGGAACACAATGAACAGGACTAACCCATCTACTATCGGCAATAGGATATATAATACCAGCTTCAAGGAGTTTTAATACCTCGTTTCTTACCACTTCCTTCATCTTCGGAATTAGACGACGTTGATGTTCAACAACGAGCTTTGCGTCTTCTTCCATATTAATAGCATGTTGGCAAATAGAAGGAGAAATCCCTTTCAAATCATCAAGAGTATAGCCAATAGCTCCTCGGTGTTTCTTCAATATTTCCAATAACCTTTCTTCCTCAATTTCGAAAGCTTAGAACTAATAATAACAGGATATATTTTCTTATCATCAATATGAGCATATTTAAGATTATCGGGTAAAGGCTTTAAATCGAAAACGAGGATCTTCCTTCGGTGGCGGTGTTGTACCCAAATCTTCCACCGGTAAATCATGCTTGAGAATAGGTTGGCGACGAAAAATTTCCTCAAGCTCATCTCTTTCTTTCCTAAAAGCTTCACTTTCACTATTCTCCAAATGTTGCTGCAAAGGATTATTAGGAACAAGAACAATAGATGCACCATTGCTCCATTTTAAAATCATTACTAGGCAAGTCGGTTTTATAAGGAGTTTTGGTAAATTTAGAAAAGTTAAATTCATAAGGTTCACCAACAAATCTAGTCAAAATTTTCTCTTTCTTACAATCTATAATAGCTCCACAAGTATTTAGAAAAGGTCTACCAAAAATGATAGGACAATGATCACTAGCAGCAGAACCAAGTACCAAAAAGTCAGCAGGATATTTAATCTTACCACATAGAACTTCCACATCCCGAACAATACCAATTGGAGAAATAGTTTCTCTATTAGCCAGATGAATAACCACATCAATATCTTCAAGTTCACAAGAACCAATTTCGTGCATAATCTCCGTGTAAAGCTCATAAGGAATAGCACTAACACTTGCACCAATATCACACAAACCATAATAGCAATGATCACCAATTCTAACAGATAGCATAGGAACACTAACTTGTTTGGATTTATTAGGATGTGAAACAATATTAGAAGCATCTTCACGTAAAATAATATGACCATCCTCCACATTTTCAGTCACAAGATCTTTAACTATTGCAACAGACGAGGTTCAATTTTAATTTGTTCTTCAGGTTCTCTAGGTTTCTTTTCGCTTTTATTAACTGCACTAGATATGACAGAGTACTCCTTCATTTTAGCGAGGGAAAGGAGTTTTTTCGATATAAGCTTCAGGAATAACATTATCAGCCGTTTCAACCACTACACATTTGTTTACGGATGAATCAATTTTATCTTTATACGGTTCATGATACTTATCAAAATTCTTCTTAGGCAGTTCATAATGAGAGGCAAAAGCTCTATAAAGATTTGCAACAACTTGGGAATCAAGACCATATGTAGCACTCATATTACGAAATTTATCAGTATCCATAAAAGCTTCAATGCATTTATAATCATAAATTATACCTGATTCTCTATCTTTGTCGTTCTCCCATCCTTCGGTATTTTCTTGGATCCGATCAAGAAGGTCCCTTTTAAACTCTTCATTCTTGCGCGTAAATGATCCAGAACAAGAAGTATCCAAGCAAGGTCTTGTCTTGAAAAGAAAGTCTTGCATAGAAATTATCAATAATAACATTACCAGGAAGCTCATGAATGGGGCATTTGAGCATTAAAGACTTCAATCTCCCCCAAGCTTGGGCAATACTCTCTCCATCATGAGGCCAGAAATTATATATGCGGTTCCGATCTTTGTGAATTTCACTTGGAGGATAAAATTTGGAATAAAATAAAGGCACAATGTCCTCCCAATCAATAGAATCACCATTCTTCAGCAATTTATACCGGTGCGCCGCTTTACCGGACAGACGATATAGTGAATAGTTTCTTCCTAACTTCATTCATAGAAATACCTGCACATTTGAATAACCCGCATAATTCATGCAAAAACAAGTAAATGATCACCAGGATGGACAATTCCATCCCCTTCATAGCGGTTATCCATAACACGTTCAATAATTTTCATAGGTATTTTATATGGTACTACTTCCTCACCTGGCGCTTCATCCACTACCGTTGCAGTAGTAGTAGATTTCCCAAATAGAAATTGAAGAGAAGATCTCTCCATAATGATTTATAGCAGCAGGCAGAAATAAAATCAGCACAACAATAAAGGTTTTCCTTACCAATTCCACTTACCAATAGCGCTTCACTCCCCGGCAACGGCGCCAGAAAATAGTCTTGATGACCCACAAGTATAGGGGGTGTATCGTAGTATCTTCGATAAGTAAGAATGTCGATCCCAACGAGGAGCAGAAGGTGTTGGCAGCGGTTTCGATGAAGGATTCACTGTAAATGCTCACGAGACAAGTATTCAGGGGGTTTTGATATTTCAGATAAATAAAGTACAAGTAAATAAAATGCGAGAGAAATAATTGCAGCGAGTGGCCCAATCCTTTTTAGCACAAAGGACAAGCCGGTTTGATTACTTATAATGACCAAACGTTCCTGAGGACACACGGGGATTTTAGTCTAGTGCTTTCGCTACATACAGCTGATTAATCTTCATTGTTTTGATAAGTGTTGTGTGGGTGAACCTATGCTAATGCACCGCCCTTCCTAGGACTAATACATACTTGTGATTATACCCCTTGCAAGCATCCGCAACTACAAGAAAGTAATTAAGATAAATCTAACCACGAGCCTTAAACTGCGAGATCCTCGCGATCCCTCCTGCATCGACATACTAACGGGGGCTTAGGTTTCGTCACTCCGGCAACCCCGCAATTAGCAACCGAATACAAGATGCACTCCCCTAGGCCCATAAATGGTGAAGTGTCGTGTAGTCGACGTTCACACGACACCACTAGAAGAATGACACCACAACTTAAATATCATAACATTGAATATTACTCAACCATAATTCACTACTAGCATTTAGACTTCACCCATGTCCTCAAGAACTAAACGAACTACTCACGAGACATCATATGGAATACAATCAGAGGTGATATGATGATGAATAGCAATCTGAACATAAACCTTGGTTCAATGGTTTCACTCAATAGCATCTACAACAAGTATAGAATAACACCGGAGAGTTTCCCCTATCAAACAATCAAGATCCAACCCGAATTGCTACAGCGATGACGAGGTGCAGCGGTGGTGATGGCGGTGTAGATGGTGGAGATGATGATGATGATGATGGAGATGATGTCCCGCTCGATGACGATGGCGATGGCGTCGATTTCCCCCTCCGGGAGGGAATTTCCCCGGCGGATTCCTCGCCCGCCGGAGAGCTCTTTTCTCTCCGGTGTTCTCCGCCCCGCGAGGCGGCTCGTAACCCTTCGTGAGGATCCCTCCGTGGCTTAGGTTTTCGGGACGAAGGAGTACGCGAAGAAAAGGAGGCGAAAGGGGTCGTGGGCCCCCGCAGCATAGGGTGGCGCGGCCGGGCCTTGGGCCGCGCCGCCCTATGGTCCGGGCCCACGATGGCCCCTCTCTTCTTCCCCTTTTGGCTCCCTCCGTCATCTGGAAAAATAGGAATTTACGTGAAATTCCCTTCCACAGTTGATCTTCTGAAATATTGCGTTCTGACGGTGCTTTTTCCAGCAGAATCCTGGCTCCGGTGTTTGATCCTCCAATGATGATGAAACATGCAAAATAGATGAAATAACATAAGTATTGTGTCCCAATATGAAATATATCAATGAATAACAGCAAATTATGATACAAAATAGTGATGCAAATTGGACGTATCAATGTTCAGCAAAACCGAAGAGCCCCTCGATGCTGATGATTGGCTGCAGACAATAGAAAACAACCTTGAAGTTGCGGGAGTTGAAGCCGCAGAAAAAGTACTGTTTGCCACCCACTACCCGTCGGGACTCGCAAGAGCCTCGGTGGACTAGTGCCCGTGCAATGAATGCAGGACAGATGATGACATGGGAAGACTTCAAGCTGAAGTTCAGCAAGTACCATGTGCCCCAAGGATTAATCAAGAAAATGAGAGACGAGTTCCGTGAACTCAAGCAAGGAAGAATGTCCGTGGTGGAATACCGCGACAGGTTTCTCACTCTGTCAAGGTACGCCCCGGACGAGACCGACACAAATGAGAAGAGGAAGGAAAGATTTTTGAACGGACTGCACGACGAGATGCAAACTGTGTTAGTGAATATTCCGTTCGCTGACCTCGAAGCCCTCGTAGACTCAGCCATACAGATGGAAGGAAAGCCGCATCGGGCCAATGAGAACCGCAAACGCAGAATGATGAACCAGTAATGGACCCCACCATACCCGTAAGCACCGCAATAACTCCTCCGGAGGATTCACCCCCGTAAACAACAGGCCACCGCGCGGACTTATCGCCCCAACTACAAGCAACAACCACGGAGGACCACCGAAGCCCGGAGGCAACAACAATAACAACCGCAACCCCAACAGCCACAACAACAATGGGAACAACACCAACACCAACACCAACACTGGCCCAAGAATTGGAAGTAATGCCATCCCCGTCACCCCGAAGGACAAATCAACGGTAAACTGCTACGAATGTGGAGTTGTAGGCCACTTTTCCAAAGAATGCCCCAAGAAGCTTGCCAAGATCGCTGCCAACACTGCTGCACCTGTCCAAAGAACAACGTCGCTTCGCAGGTAGAAGGAACCGAACAACAACAACAACCGTTTCTACCACATGACTGCCACTCGAAGCCCGGGAAGCACCTCGGACCCGACAAGTATGCCTTCCTGTTAATCAAATCGCTCAATCTCTCTTAGGAACCTAACTCCTCTTAAAATCTCGGGACGAGATTTGTTTAAGGGGGAAGGGTTTGTAACATTCCAGAAAATACAACACAAAACAAACAAAGTTCCCTAGTTCCAAAATTTGGAACCAACAAAAACTTTTATTAAATTAAGATTGATACATAATGATCTTGCATAATTTTTGTGCTATTGCCATGATTGCTTGTTAAGAGTATATGAAATAATCTTAAACCCTAAACCTCACCCCTCTTCTCATTATTCTAGTGAAAATAAAACAAAAGGAAATTAAATAGGAAAAAGGCATATGTGCCTATGGCTACAATTATAAATATTTACCCTAGGCCTTTTCACTTTATTTAAAAGATTGGAAAAGCTTTGTAAACCTTATATAGCACTTCTTAAATCATTGCCAAGTTGAAACTCAAAAGAATATAAAGAAATTAAAAATGCCATAGAGGCATATGAAAGCTAAATAGCAAATATAAGAATTTAAGAAAACTAACCCTAGGACTTGTTGTGAATGGTTGGATCATCTCCAAATATCATTTCAACATTCAATCAACACCACTTAAATCAAACCAAGTCAAATTAAAAATAAAATACCACATGTGCATAAAAGCATATGTGACACATGGGCATTTCACCAAACATTGACCTATGTCTTCAAACCTTGACCAAATGGTGTGAAACCCTATCTAAACCTAATATAACACTAAATGGACCCTAACCCATGTTCAAGTGAGGCAAGAACAACCCTAGTCCAAGTTTATGAAAATTTGACACCTCATTCCTTATGTGTTAAAGCCAATTGTGCAAATCTTTGAACAAGACCATTTGATTTAGTTTCAATGCCCTTAAAATGTTTCTAAACTCATAAGAACCACATTAGAGTCAACCAAAGTCAAAAATCAAATGGATAGAAATCAAATAGGGAGAGATTTCCCAAATTTCACCCACATACACATATGCCAAAATACAAATCCTTCACCAAGGCCAAATTTGCTTGCCCCATGGCTTCAAAAATACTTCAATATGATAAACTAACACAATTGCATCTTTGGATCATGAATCAAATCAAGAAAAATAAGGATTTCAACATACATGTGATAATGGTCATTTTGTCACTTTATAAAATGTTCCCCTCTTTACCCCTCTTGCTTTGACTTTTCTTCAATCAAACTTGGTCAACTATGACCATGTCATCCAAGACCACATGAAGGTCAACAACTTTCATGTTGACCATCATGGATAATATTGACTAGGTTGACCAGAATAAGATTGACAAGTGGAGACTTTGAAACTATGTGAAGATGAGCACATTTTGGAATTCTTGCAAACCTTGATCAAATTGACCACCACCACCATCATTCAATCACAATTATTATATAAATAAGCTCCACCAAAAATAAGTGCAAAAATCCAAATAAAGTTTCATGCGGCCATTTCATCGAACACATGGCGAGCAACATTTCAGCTTTGGCAAACCCTCTATTACACACTCGGATTTTTGCCTCAACCACTTTCATTTGGTGATCATCACACTCTTGTACAACCACCGCATCGGTGCATGTACCGGCTCTTGTCGATTAAAGCAAATGGAGCACTTTTCTTCTCCATGCCGTGTACCATGCCACTCCATTGCCACCCATCCTCTCTACCTCTCTCTAGCCGGCTCTACCATGTCAAATAGGTAGCTCTAATTCTCCTACACACGCCGGTACCATCCCTATGCAAATAAACGCACCACACTGGCCGAGCCAGGCGCGCCCATGCACGCCCAGGACGTGCCAGGCACGCGGTGAGCGCGCCCTGGCATGTCACTGGACACCACCAGTTCACCGCTCGCCTGGACGCCCTACTCCTCCCCTCGCCTAGCCCTCGGGCACGCACACACTACACCATACCCAAACCCTGCTAGACAACCGCTTAGCCACGCGGGAACTCCCTAGCCCTCGCCATGATCAACTCCCTGCCGCGCCGGTACTGCCCGCACTCGATCGTCGCCGCATGCCCTCGTCCTTCCCCCCGACGTCCCCGCACGCTCATTAGCTCCGCCTAGTCATCACCTACCTCGCACGCCCCCTAGTTTGCCCCTTCGAGCACCGCAGACGCCGCGCCATGGACACCCTCTCACAAGCAACCGCCGGTCACCTCGCCATCTATAAATAGAGGCACCCGGAGCACACTCCATTCACACCAATCTCTTCCCCTCTCACCACCGCTCTGCCTGACCACTCAATCGAACCCCACCTCGCCGGAGCCGCCCCAATTTGAAGCTCGGAGCCGCCGGAGTCCGCAGATCATCGCCATCGATCCACGCCGCCCCAAGCTCCGCCACTGTACCAGGAGCCTCTACCACCTCGCCAACGTCGCCTCGAACCTCGCCATCGACCGCCGGCGGCCTACAGCTCCCTCCGACCCCCTAGGTACGCCGCCAGCACGCCGGCATCTCGTCGGAGACGACGAAGCCCCTCGGCCGTTCGATTAGGTTCTGATCTAACGGATCCTATCGCTTGTACCGTTTCGCTGTTTTAAAGGCCACTGACGCGTGGGACCCCCTGTCAGGCAGCCCGCTGCGTGGTCAGCACTAGTTGGGCCGGCCCAGTTCGTTTAAATTGGTTAGCCCGTTTATTTTCCCGCGTGGCCCATTAATTTGAATTCGATTTAATCTATTTAGTTAAAATCCAATACTGGTGCCAACTTCAAAATTTAATAGTTTGAAATCTACCAAACCAAATTTAGCAAATTTTATATATTTAGAAAGCTTATGAAATTGTCTAAATAATGGCACTGGCCTCATGTCCAAATTCGAAAGTAAATTTAAATGATAAAAATAACAAGGCAGGGACTTTTTTGACTTCAAATAAATATTAGAAATTATCTAGAAATGATTTTAAGTTGATTCCAACTCTAATAAATCACATTTGACATAATCTAATTGTTTATGCAAAAATATATCATAGTTGTTTTGCATGATCATGAACTAGAGTTAAAATAATGGCTATGGAACCATTTCTAGAATATTTAATAAATACACATAGAATTATTTAAATAGTATGAGGGCTTCTCTCTCATTTAAATGGTGATCTTAAGTATTTCAAATAGAGGTACTGACCTAGATCAAATAAGTCTCATGCTTGGTTAATTAGAGAGGTGAATCATTTAGAGGATAGTTTAACTTATATGAGGTATAATTTCTCACATAAACCATTAGTCCAAATAATTCAATAAGAATTAATAACACTTAATTAATGAACCATAGGGTTATATTTGGAAATACTTAATCTTTTTCATAAGTAGTATTTAAATATTTCAAGCCTATTGATTAAATCATCTGATAGACTTTGGGCTCATTTAAATCTTACCTCAACCAAATTAATATGAAGTAGATCCCATGGTCAACTAAAATTCACTTTTAATTAATTAATAATAGTAAACCATTACAAGGTGTTACTAAAATAGTATGAGGTGCTCACCTCATTTAAATTATCTTTCTCAAATAATAGGAAGTAATGTGTTGACCTTTAATTCACTAAGCTCATACTTGCTCCCTTATAAATCTTAAAGCTAAATAATAATTAAATTAATTAAATCACATGAGATGATGAATCTCATATAACTCACTTTCTCAAAATACTAAGTGTGAAGTGTTGACCTTGGTCAACATGGGATCATCCCTGGTTATTTTGAGAATCTTAAATCACCTCAATAATAGTCCTTTAAATTTGTTACACTTATGTGCTAAATCATATGAGAGATACTCCTTTTATTTAAATCTAGTTCTCAAGTAATTCAATATGAGGTAGTGATCATGGTCTAAGTAACCTCATCTTGAATTATTGAGAGGCATTAAAACACTACCATGTAGTATTAAATTGCATGAGGTATGGAACCTCATTTAAATCATTTTCTCAAATGGTAAGTATGAAGAGGTTGACTTTAGTCGACCTAGGTCATATATTATTCATAAGAGAAATTAAATCTTAAGAAGATTCAATGAGAGGAAATTATTTTTCTATTACTAAATAAGGAAACCCTAGCATAATCTTGTAATAAATATTAAGTAGTGATGCTAGATCATTGTGTGAGCCACTAAGGCTAATTGAGAGTGCTTAAGTATTGTTTGGTGATTGTATCCTCGTATTCGTTTATAGACGCTAGTACCGAAGACTATCAAGAGGAGGAAGTATTCTACCAAGAGGAAGAAGAAGAATACTTTGATCACTTCACCAATCAAGGCAAGCTAATACCTTTGCAAGCTAGTATTCTTGCAAGCTAATATTGATATTACTCCTACAAGCAAGATAACATTCTTGCAAGCTAGTCTACTGCAAGCTAATATTCTTGCAAGATACCCTAAGGCAAAGCTCTACAAGAGCAAGGCCTCATCCCCATTTAATTCATGCTTAATGATCCTATCCCAAGTTTTTACTTTACAAGTTTTTGACTTTGGTTTATCAAAGCTTAACCTTTGATTTATGATTCACTTGGTCTAGAGTAGAACAATACTTGATTTAGATTGGCACTCCTCAAAGCTAGATAGCACCCCTCATATAGTTGCTATTTGCTAATCAACGAAAAAAATTGGATTACTCTAGATGGGAACTTGTGACTTTGAAATGAAGTTGAAACCTTGGAATGATGGTTCATTCCATTGAATGACTTTGAAGGTGAATATGACCATGAGAAGATGGTGATTTTTGATATAAAACTGATGGTTGGGTTCGGATGCGATACCATTCCAATTTTGAAAGTACCCCCACAATACCCAAAATGGGTACGGGCTTAACTAGAAATTTATGTGCTTTAGTATGGGTTCCCTCTAAACAAGCGTCATAGGGGTTATGCCAAGGGCTGCCTCCGAAGCAATATGAGATATTGCGGAATGACGTGAACTCGGTGAATTGTCCGGCCCAAGCCCCGTGCGCTCCCGGGTTAACAGGTGGGTTCTCACCGGGAGGCCAAGCTCATGGGGAGAGGTGCCTATACTAGAGTATATAAGTGAAAGGTTATGGTTGGTAGTCCGCATACGGAGTATGATAAATCAGGGCCAGCTAACCCTGACGGATTATTGCAAATATTGTGGCACAAGTGTACGACCTCTGCAGAGTGTAGAACTATTCGAATAGCCGTGTCCACGGTTACGGACAATTGGAAAGGCCATACTGTTCCGTCATCAGACCCTTTTTCAAAAATGTGACATATGAATGATGACTTGCTGTTGCAAGTTGAACGATGACTTGCGGTTGCAAGTTGAATGGTGATTTGGGGTTTTGAATCACAACTGAGTTGTGGGAATGACACTAATGTTCCCACTTGAGATAGTCTATTTGATTCAAGCATCTTTACTAAATATTTATGAAATAAACTTGGCTTTATGCAAATCAACCTAGAGCTTAGTATCCCCTTACCACAATTGATAGTGCTTACACTAGTATTAGTTTGCGAGTACTTTAAAAGTACTCATGGCTTTGTCCCTGGCTATTCAAATGGCCAGACTATGACGGTGAACAGCTGTACGAGGAGGATGGACAGCAGAACGTCTACGACAACTAGGACCGCTCCTGACGTCAACAGTTGCCTGTGGAACAGATGGACCACGACCGTTACTTCGCTTCCGCTATATGTTTTGTAATAGGATCTCTAGATCCACTATGATGTATTAAGACTGGATCATGTGATCCTTTGTTGTAAGACGATTATGTGTTGTAATAAATGATGTGTTGTGATATCAAGCTATTATGTCTCGCAAAAACAATATTCCTGGGATTGCGAGGAATGGCATAATAGGCATCTGGACTTAAAAATCCGGGTGTTGACATGAAACAAGTTGACTTATCACAGATGGTGAATCAAGAGCAGCGGAGGTACTCAGAGTTGTACCTTTTCTTGTAGTGTGTTGACACCGATTTTGTCTTAAAATATAAATCATATAGAAAAAATGTTGCTTGTCATACAATATAGAGAAAGTAAAATTTTCAATGCCTAAACTATTGACGGAGCATTCCTAATTTCTCGACGTCATGGGTCATCCCATATTTCAAAAGAAATCGACCGTGGGATAAATTCAACCACGAGATTAATGTAGGACAGGTGTACTAATATTTGCCTGAATTCTCGTCACGCTAGGCGGCATCGAAATACTCAATTGTGGGATATATGTCGACATCATCCCCGCAACTCTATATATAAATACGGTCCAAAGATATAACAACAGAATATCGTCGGACATAAAAAAGATGTATTGTGGCTATTAAAGATAAATTATTAGTCCACTAAATTATCCAGCTAACATACAATGGTAAAATGATCAGCCATTATAGTTTTAGGCAGGCTAAGTCTACACTACGCTTGCATGAAAGGCAAGTAGCCTACGGTGTTGACTAGAAGAAACGACGCCAAGCACAAATAAAGATAGGCTACATGAAGCTGCTAATCACGTGCATGCATGAATTAGCCGGCGCCATTACATAACTAATTAACTCATGAAAATAATAATGGTGTGGTCCACATGACAGCAGTCCATAGAAGAGAAAAGCCGGCTCTCATCCTTTCAGAAACTTGCGAGTATACCGAGTCCACGCCAATCGCTAGGAAACTTGACGCCCAAATACCCAATCAGCCACGATGCCCACGTCTGTGCCCACGATGTCTCCAGGACGTGTGCGCGCCGTCGAGAGACTCTCCGATTGCTGCCTATATAAACAACAACGAGCCAAACGAGCCAGGATAATCACGAACCCATCGCTTCAGTCCATCGCTGCTGCCCATAATGATCGATCGGTGATCACCGATCAATTGCTAATAGCTGCTCGCTGCCATCGCTCGCTAGCTGCTCCTCATCCTCACATTCATACACACCGTCGGTTGCTTATGCATATACGATGCCGGCTGCCCATTGTCGAGTACATGTCGATAGCTGCCCGCCGCTGAACAGGCACACCGCCGACCGGTCGCCGTCTGTGCCGCCCGCTTCCGGCCGCTCAACATACACACTACCATACGTGTTGTTGTTGTGCTGCCGCCAGGCCGGCACCAGCTCATCCGATTGTGTTCATCTCCAGGCCAAGGTGAGAAAAGGAGGTAAAATCATAGCTCTCTCCCTCCCATGTTGATGATGCTCTCGTACACATACTAGATGCACTAGCTTGCCCAAATTAATCTACTCTTGCTTTGGTCTAATGGCGATTCCAATCCCATGATGATACAAATCAAGACAATAAACCAAATCCTACATTTGGTCTCATAGTGATCTTTGATCCTATGTTGATACAAATTTGGTGCACATAAAAATTAAAATCCTTCAAAAAATAGAACTAAAGTTCATATCTTGTTTGGTCTCATGTTGATCTTTGATCTCATGTTGATACACTTCAAGAATAGAACTGAAACTTAAGATTGCTCTAGATTCACATGTTGTTGCATTTAACTTGTTGAAATTAATCTACTCTTGATTTGGTCTAATGGCGATTTCGATCCCATGATGATACAAATCAAGACAATAAACAAAATCCTAAATTTGGTCTCATAGCGATCTCTGATCCTATGTTGATACAAATTAGGTGCACATAGTAATTAAAATCAACCCTCCCTGATTTGGCCACATGGTGATCTTGATCCCCATGTTGATACAAATCAAGGGTACAAGTAAAAGATAAAGTTTATATATTGTTTTAGCCACATATGCTTGAAATAAATTATGGCAAACTTCCTCCATATAAGATCCTAGTATAGTCTCCCCAAATAGATAAAACTAGTTGTTTTATGTGGTGCTAGCCGTATTGACATGGAGCAAAGACCAAATAAAATTATGATTGCATGTTACCTACCTAGGGATCTTGATCAGCATAGGGTCCACTTTGGTAAAATAAACCCTGATGCATGCTTTCCCATTGGCATACTTTAAACAAAGATTATGTATTCCCTCCATATGGATGCATATATCATATGAAAAATAGATCGATATATACTCTTGTTTAGTTACACTACAGGCATACACTCTATGCTTTGTTGGTGATAATACAACCAAGATAAATAACCATACTTCACTCGGTTGTTCTGCACGTGGGTATATTATCACATGGTGCTAGTAATAATACAAGTGAAGCGAAACTTCATTAGACATGTTCACAACAATATGTAACTAGTCTCTTACAAAAAACTAGTGCATTGGCATAGGTGTAGAAATCATATTGCATCATCGACCTGCATGTGTATTAAAAGAAAAGATAAACATGCTTATAAATTGACATATACTCTTGTTTGGTCACACTACATGCTATGCTATGTTACTGATGATACAGACAAGAGAAAATAACCATACTTCACTCGATTATGCTACACGTGGGCATGTTGCTACACGGTGCTAGTACTAACACTAGTGGAAACATGGCCTTTTGCACCGGTTTTTAAAGGCCATATGCACCGGATGGGCAACCGGTGCAAACCATCCGGTGCAAAAGGCCCCCCCCTTTTGCACCGGTTGGCTTACGAACCGGTGCTAAAGGGGTCTTCACGTGGCCGGCTGTGGGACGCTCGGCCGGGAAGCTTTTGCACCGGTTCGTAATACGAACCGGTGCAAAAGGGTTGGGCCGCGGCAGCATTTTAGTGCCCTTCCCTGCCGCGGCAGACTCTGCCGCGGCAGGGAATTGCACTAAAACGCTGCCGCGGCAGAGACTCTGCCCCATTCGAAACACGGTATAATATTAATAATGCAGACAATTCAAATATATATATATATATAGGAAACCATTATATTACATATATCGATCAAAGTGACACACGTTCATGCATATATATATGTCTACATCAACTTTGATACTGCATGTCGGCCACATAGTGTTCTCCGTCTGGAGCTAAGACTTGCTCAACTAAGAATCCCGCCAGCTCTTCTTGAATTGCTCGTACACGCTCGGTTGCTAGAAGACCGTCCCGCAACCGTTCGATCTAATCATTTGAAAAAGGTACGGTGGTCAATATATATGTGTGTGTATGAATGAAACAGAAGGTGATAAAATAAAGCCATGAATGTTGTTTACTTACATCAAGTTGTTCCAAAATGTCCCTCTTATGGTGGGTATTCTGGCGGATGAACTCGCAAACGTAATACCCGCATAAATTATTCCCGTCCTCCTGCCTCAAGCACTTTACGAGAACAAAATTCAATCAAAATAATATATATATATAATCAAGGATGATAATAATGGTATTGAAACTAGAATCATCAAAGAGATGCACGGCGTAGCCGATATTACTTACCGGTACTTGTTTTATTCGAAGTTCTTTATTCTTTAAACCCGGAGACTTGTTGGTGAACCGTTTCCAAGCCTTGAGGAGGATATCAGCCATGTCCCCCCACGCCTCAAGGGGTTTACTCTTCGAGTCCATGACTTCTACTATCCCGGTGTCGGGTTCAATGACTAGCAGGATATAGTGAAACCTGCGGACACACATATATATGCATAACTCATCAATTACACTTAACACATGGAGTAAGCGAAAAAGATTTAATGTGTGAAGACAAGTAACACTCACGAGAAGTTGTAAGGAAATAGTATTGCCCTTTTGTATGAGTTTTTCCTTAAGACATATACCAAGTTATTCTCTCGTGTCCTTGGGAGAGTTGTGGACAGTATACCCATTCACGGTATATGGGTCAACGAACCCAAGATCATAGATTTGCCCCTTGCGGCATTCGCGGATCTTCATTCTGCATAATACAATGAGAGTATGGTTATATGCGCGCATGCAATGGACGAGCCGCGGTAGAGACTTAATTACATAAATAATACTTACAGACAGTAGGCACTCAGCAGAGATTTGTCGAGGGCGTCTTGGTTGAATAACTGAAATAATTCACAAAATTCGATGTTCATCACGTCATTTCGCCCGTAGTGCTCATCCGTGATTGCCACCATGATCCAGTTCTTACCATCCTTACATTTTTCCATGTACCAATTATGCGGTCTTCGCAGTTGCGTTGATAGATTAGGCAACTCCTCAGCTCCGACAAGAGGTTGCCCGTACTTGTACTCGGTATGCTATTTGGACATCATCACCCGTACTTGTAAGGAATTCCGCATCGATGCGGCTTAAGTACTCGGGAATACTCATACCGACCGCATCTGCCTCATCTTTGTATAGTCTTACCATCTCCGGATCAAAGCACGCTGTGACATCGGGATACACTTGGAGCGGGGGCACGAGTTTTTCTGGTTTCCAAGCCGGGGAACTGGTTTCCCGTCTACCTTACTTTTTTCCCACCGATCTCTTGCTCGACACATTTGACTTGCGAATAGACCGGTCATAGTTCGAAGAAAGACTTGGCTCAGGTTGATGAAGGCTCTTCGGCAGTTTCAACTTCTTTTCCGGAGATATAGCTGGCTCCGGCTCAAGCCGGGGCTTTTTCAATTTCAACATTTGTTGCTTGTGTTGTTCAGCTACGATCTTGGCATTTTCCTCAATTCGTATAGTCATAAGGTCTCTTGGGAGGAACCTTAGGCACTCTTGGGAGGGGCTCTTGTTTGCGTCTCGGTGATCCGTTACGACTCAGCTGTGTCGTAGTGGACCGCCTAATTTTGCTCTTAGACTTGGGCTGCGGCGGCGGAGAAGGCTCACGCAGCGGCGGAGAAGGCTCACGCGGCGGCGGAGAAGGCTCACGCGTCGGCGGGGAAGGCTCACGCGCCGGCGGGGAAGGCTCACGCACTGGAGACGGCTGCATCGGTGGAGAATGCTGCCTCGGTGGAGACCTTGTTGGCGCCTTCCAACCCGGAATCACAATGAATTCTTTCGCCATAGAACCGTAGTGTTCTTGGCTTCTCCAAGCTCTAGCAAATCCCCTTCACCGGCTGGGTGGTCAAGCCTCAGCGGCCCATACCCATCCATAACTTGATCCACCCCGGCAACGAGCGTAGCCAGGTGGAACCGGCTTGAAGTGGTATCTTTGATCGGGTACCGGCGGTAAGACATAGCCGACCGCCGCCTTGAGCGTTAAGTAGCCCATCGTTTGGAAATGTAGCTCACAAGGTGTAGACTGCGTGATAAAGTCCACAGGGTAGAGATCAAGATCCATCTGCGGTTCCACAGGGGAGGGAGGAGCCATCTGTGCATCATCACCAGGCAGCTCCGTGGAAGCCACGCTGCTTTTCCGCTGAGATCCCTAGCCGGTAGCATCGAATGCAACTTCTTCTATCTGCGGATTAGGTTGAGGTTGGGTGACCGTGGATCGAGCCCGACATTATCATCCTCACTTGCTCCTCTAGCTTAGCAACGCGTTCGTGAACCACATCCTTTTGCCTCCGACGGCTTCTATCGGGATATTTCTTCGTTTCTGCAGGAAACCCAATACACCACGGCTTGCCACCCGATGTGGTTCGTGTTCGTCCCGAGTGTTCGGGATTCCCAAGGGCGCGTGTGAGCTGGTCCTTCTCTCTTTCGGGACGGAACTTCCCCTCTTCAACTTCCTTTGCAACATTTCTAAAGGCTTCGATGGGAAGTGGGTTTTCCTTATGTCTTTGTGTATATATGCATAACCCTTGTGCGTCCAACGTGCCCCCATGCGCGTAAAACCAATCCCTTGACCGCTGGTTCCATTTCTGTACCTCTGGCTGGATCCCCTTTTTAATTAGCTCGTTCTCCCATTTCTCCCACTTAGGTCTGCCAGCATTGTAGCCTCCTCGCCCCATGGTATGGAAGTACATCTTATTAGAAGCATTTTTCGTATTGGTGTCAGACCTTTTCTTTGCCTTGTCCGATTTCTTTAAATTCACAAATTCCTCCCAGTGGTCTTTTATCTTCTCATAGGGGCCTTTGAAATCAGGAGTCTTCCCTTTCTTGACAAAGAAGCTGTCCAATTTCTTCTTGTAGTCGTTGAACTGTATCTGCCATCTTCTTAAGAGCCCACTTCTTAACTCTTCGCCGTACGCTATTCAGCTCGGGATCCTCGGGGTCCGGCCTGTCATTCTCACTATCGTAGTCGGTTGGCTCCGGAAAGATGAAATTTTTCAGCAGATTCCTAAACATCACACTTTTTAATCTCGTGTCGACATAAGTAACTCCTTCGCCCCCTTTACAGGTTTCTTCCATTCTTGAGTGGTGATCGGGACGGTGTCCCTAACAACAACTCCACATTGACTTACAAACTTTTTGCGAACTTCTTGGGAGAAATCGGTTCGCCATCTATCGCGATTTCCGTGATGGTGCACCTTTCATGGTCTTCCATCTTTACGGCCGCGCCTCGTTTAGTTCGCCGGTAGAGTTTGTTGATCGGGAGGTCTAAAAGAAGAAACAACGTTAATACATGTATATGCACAAATCGGAGGCTTGGTTAATTAATATTTATACACCTCGGCGGCGTCGTGAGCTTCTCCCTCGCAGTCGTCACCTTCTCCCTCACCGGAGGCGTCTCCACGGGTTCGCTCGTCTCCCTCGCCGGATTGGTTTAGGTAAAGAGAGGTGATATCCTCATCATCACGGATAATCTCCTCGACCATGTATTCTTTTTCTAGGTCTCGTTCCATAGTTTACGCAAAGACTTACAAGTTATTCTAACCAAGATAATGATATAAATAAATGATCAAATATTAGAGTTACACATATATATAAGTGCAAATAAAGGATAATGCTGAATACATAATCAAAGATCTGAGTTACACATATAGCTCGATCGGTCCTAATACATCACACTACAAGCTCTCAACGGCGCCGACCGGGTCCCGAGCCGCGCCGGGTGAACACCCAAAGCCACGGAACAGTAACGGGAGCATAGCTAACATGAGATCCCTGCATAACTGACCATCCGGTCCTATACATGGTGTCTAACGCATACATGTAACGGCGAACATGCTCATCCTCCGCTGCAATGCGCTGAGCTACCACCTCCGGCGGGGCCGGCTCCTCTCGAAACGAACGTGGCCCATAAGACCTCCACCAGAGAATATCCGGGTCGACGACGGGACCCGGATTCCGCACCAAGGTGCGCGCCCCGGAAGATAACACCTCCCAGTGCCACCCCGGCGGAGCCCAGTCCCGAACTTCCCCCAACTGCCGCAACTCCTCTAAAATTGTCCTAGCTCCAGGACGCGGCGGGCGCGGCATCGTATGCAAACTAATATTGAATTTGAATAAATTACTTATGAATATATATATATATCTTAGTAACAAATATTACTACTTTTGTCTAACACATACATTTTTATCTAACAAATATTTCTAACATATAAATTTCACTAATATTTTCTAACATATAAATTTCTAACAAATTTTTCTAACTCTAAATTAATTAATATTTTCTAACCCTAAATTATCTAACAAATAATCTAACATATAAATTTCTAACAAATATTATCTAACAAATATTCTAACATATATATTTCTAACAAATATTATCTATCAAATATTCTAACATATAAATTTCTAACAAATTTATCTAACAAATATTATAACATATATATTTCTAATAAATATTATCTATCAAATATTCTAACATATAAATTTCTAACAAATTTATCTAACAAATATTCTAACATATATATTTCTAACAAATATTATCTATCAAATATTCTAACATATAAATTTCTAACAAATTTATCTAACTAATTGAACTACTAAATTTCCTAACTAATTAAAACAAAAAAAATGAAAAAAAAAACAAAGGGGAGGGGGCCGGGGCACCTGGCCTCTTAGCCGGCTGCGCCGGCCGGGGAGAAGGGGGCGGTGGCGCGGGGGCGGCGGCGGCGCGCGGGCGGCGGCGCGCGCGCGCGCGGGGGCCGCGCGCGGCGGGCGGCGCGCGGGCGGCGCGCGGGGGCGGCGCGCGGGAGCGGTGGCGGCGCGCGGCGCGGGGGCGGTGGTGGCGGGGACGGCGCGCGGGGGCGCGCGGGGGCGGTGGCGGCGCGCGGCGCGGGGGCGGTGGTGGCGGGGACGGCGCGGAGGAGGCGGCGGCGCGGTAGACGGCGGCGCGGTCGACGGCGGCGGCGGGCCGGCGCGCGCGGGAAATTTTGGCAGCACTTCGTGGCGAAAAACTTCCTCGCGCGAATGGAGAAGAAGGGGCGCGCGGGGGCAGTTATACTGCGACCCTTTTGCACCGGTTCGTGGCTGGAACCGGTGCAAAAGACCCTTTTGCACCGGTTCGAGCCACCAACCGGTGCAAAAGATCCCATTTTTCGCTCCTTTTTGTATTTTGCCGCCATTTTTTTTGCGTGTTTCGCGCGGGATAGGTTCCCGCCACGACGCGCGCGTGGTAGGTTCCCGCCACGACGCGCGCGTGGTAGGTTCCCGTCAAACGACGCCGCGCGTGATTTTCCCGCCACGACGCAAGCGGCGCGCGGTATATTTTCCCGCCACGACGCAAGCGACGCGCGGTATATTTTCCCGCCACGACGCAAGCGGCGCGCGGTATATTTTCCCGCCACGGCGCCGCGCGGGATATTTTCCCTCTATAAATAGTACGTCCCCGTCTCTCCCACTTCGATCATCACCAAACCCTAGCCCATTGCACAATGCTCCCCAAAGCCGCAGCTGCCGCCGGTGGAGGTGGACCCGCAGCTCGCGGAGATAGAGGAGTGGGAGGAGGCTGCGGCGGCGAGGAGGCGGCAGCAAGGAGGGCAGCGAGAGGATGAGGTGGACCCGCAGCTTGCGAGAGATAGAGGAGTGGGAGGAGGCGGCGCTAGCGGCTACCATAGAAGCATTTGAGAGGCGAGTCTCCGGGAGCTGCATAAGCGGCCGCGTGTGGCGGATCCGGATAGTGAGGAGATGTATAAGCGTCGTCGTGAGGAGGAGCTGCGGCAGGAGGCGGCAGCCGGGGAGGGCAAGCAACGGATGCGCGGAAGAACTAGTAGAAGTTGTTATTATTTTAGTTTAAATTTAGTTAATGTTAAATTTCAATAAAGTCGTTGTCGTTGTTTTAGTTTAAGTTTAGTTAATGTATCTTGTTAAATTTCAATAAAGTCGTTGTCTTTAGTTTATATACCCTTTTATCCCGGTTCCTGGCTTGAACCGGTGCTAAAGATGGTGGATTAGTTTATATACCCCTTTTATCCCGGTTCCTGGCTTGAACCGGTGCTAAAGATGGTGGATTAGCTTTTCGAAGGAAAGAGCCTCGCGGCGAAGCTTCTCGAAGATGTCTTAGATGGCTGGCCGTCTTAGACATCTTCGGAAGCTTTGCCCGAGTAACTCTTCCCGCAAGTCCCGCTCGGAAGCTGCTAGTATACACCCAACAACCAGTAGCTCAGGGTAAGGAGGGCTTCTGGGAGCTTCTCGAAGGAAAGAGCATTTAGTTCAAACGACCAATATAATGTTACTGATACATATCACAACAAACGCTTCACAATATGAGCTCATCAAGGTACGGGATAATAATTAATACATTATGATCGCTTCGACCAGTAACCATGGAGTATCTTCAGCATTTAACGCGATGGTTGGATCAATGTTCACTACGAAGGGTGGAATTTCAGCAAACTTATTATAATCCTCCGACATGTGCTGTCTTGTCCTCGACTCCCACGATGGTTCTTTTCCCTGAAAGAACTATGTGACGCTTTGGCTCATCGGATGAGCTCGTTTCCTTATGTTTTCTTTTCTTCGGTCCGGAGGACATGTCCTTCACATAGAAAACCTGAGACACATCATTGGCTAGGACGAATGGTTCGTCTACTGTAACCAAGATTGTTGAGATCCACTTGTTGTTATTCCGTACAGCTGGTCTACCTTTACCCCTTTTCCATCAAGCTTGAACCATTTGCACCGAAACAAAGGGATCTTAAAATAAGGTCCATAGTCAAGTTCCCATATCTCCTCTATGTAACCATAATATGTGTCCTTTTCCCCACTTGTTAGTGTTTGTTGCATCAATGCGGACACCATCTGTTTTGGTTGGTGCTCTTTTTATCTTGGGCGAACGTGTAGAAGGTATTTCCATTTATCTCGTACCCTGGAAAGTCGAGTATAGTCGAACATGGTGACCCGGCCAACAAGTACAATTGATCATCAATGGCGTTGTTATTCATGAGATGTGTTCGGAGCCAACCGCCGAATGTCCGCATATGTTTATGTGTAATCCAGTCTTCAGACTGCCCGGATATTCGGAGCGTACAATATTCTTGTGATCAGCGATATACGGGGCCACCAAGGTGGAACTTTGTAGAACTGTGTAGTGTGCTTGAGTGAAAGAAATGTCGTCCCTACATATCATTGATTTCCTTCCTAGCGTGCCTTTTCCACTTAGTCGCCCCTCATGTCGCGATTCAGGAACACCAATCGACTTAAGGTCAGGAATAAAGTCAACACAGAACTCGATGACCTCCTCTGTTCCATAGCCCTTGGAGATGCTTCCTTCCGGCCTAGCACGGTTATGAACATATTTCTTTAAGACCCCCATGAACCTCTCGAAGGGGAACATATTGTGTAGAAAGACGGGACCGAGGATGGCAATCTCTTCGACAAGGTGAACCGGGAGATGTGTCATAATATTGAAGAAAGATGGTGGAAACACCAACTCAAAGCTAACAAGACATTGCACCACATCCTTCCGTAACCTTGGAAGACTAGCTGGATCGATTACCTTCTGAGATATTGCATTAAGGAATGCACATAGCTTCACAATGGGTATTCGAACATTTTCCGGCAGAAGCCCCCTCAGTGCAACCGGAAGCAGCTGCGTCATAATAATGTGGCAGTCATGCGACTTCAGGTTTTGGAATTTTTCTCCGCCATATTTATAATTCCCTTTATATTTGATGAGAATCCAGACGGCACCTTGATACTATAAAGGACTTCAAAAAAGATTTCCTTCTCTGCTTTGGTAAGAGCGTAGCTGCCAGGACTTAAGCGACTCCCTGTATCCGTCTTGTAATCCTGTTCTTGCTTGTTCTTTGGGACTTTCATACGATACTGGTCCTCCCTTGCTTCTGGTGTATCTTTTGTCTGCCCATACACGCCTAAGAAGCCTAGCAGGTTCACGCAAACATTCTTCGTCACATGCATCACGTCGATTGAAGAGCGGACCTCTAGGACTTTCCAATAGGGTAGATCCCAAAATATAGATTTTTTCTTCCACATGGGTGCGTGTCCGGTAACAACCTCTTTGGGAACAGATTTTTTCTTCGAAGCCTTTTTTTTGGGAACAGATTCGCCGCCAGGACCCTTTCCAAATATTACTTTTATGTCCTTGACCATATCAAGTAAAGCATCACTCGTACGGAGTTCGAGGCTTCTCCCGGTGATCCGCCTCACCTCCGAAATGATTGCCTTTCTTTCGACGGGGTGCCTCTTTGGAAGAAATCGACGATGCCCCGTGTACACAACCTTCTTACATTTCTTCAAATAAGCACCTTCGGTCTCATCTAAGCGGTGCGTGCATGCATTGTATCCCTTGTTTGTACGTCACGAAAGGTTACTAAGAGCAGAGCCAATCATTGATGGTCACGAAAAGCAACGCTCGTAGGTTGAATGCCTCCTGTTTGTACTCATCCCATGCAAGAACACCTGGTTTGCTCCACAACCGTAAGAGTTCTTCAAATAATGGCCGTAGGTAAACATCAATGTCGTTGCCGGGTTGCTTTGGGCCTTGGATGAGCACCGGCATCATAATGAACTTCCGCTTCATGCACAACCAAGGCGGAAGGTTATAGATACATAGAGTTACAGGCCAGGTGCTATGACTGCAGCTCTGCTCCCCAAAAGGATTCATTCCATCTGTACTTAGACCAAACCTTAAGTTCCTCGCGTCATCTGCAAAGTCCGGGAACTCTCTATCGATTTTCCTCCACTGCGACCCATCAGCGGGGTGTCTCAGCTTCTCGTCTTTCTTACGGTCTTCTTTGTGCCATCGCAACAACCTGGCATGCTCTTTATTTCTGAACAGACGTTTCAACCGTGGTATTATAGGAGCATACCACATAACCTTGGCAGGAACCCTCTTCCTAGGGGGCTCGCCCTCAACATCACCAGGGTCATCTCGCCTGATCTTATACCGTAGTGCATTGCATACCGGACATTTTTCCAAATTTTCGTACTCATGGCGGTAGAGGATGCGGTCATTAATGCATGCATGTATCTTCAGCACCTCTAATCCTAGAGGGCGAGAGAACCTTCTTTGCTTCGTACGTCTTTGTCGGGCAATTCGTTATCCTTTGGAAACCTCCTCTTCATTATTTTCGGTAACTTCTCAAATGGCTTGTCACATATACCAGCTTCTGCCTTCCATTGCAGCAACTCCGAGTGTGGCACCGAGCTTTGTGTTGCCATCTTCGCAATTTGGGTATAACTTCTTTTTGTGATCATCTAACATGCCCTTTAACTTTCGCTTCTCGTTTTCAGTTTCGCATCTCCGTGTGCATCGGCGATGGCCCGACGAAGATCATCATCAACGGGCTCATCTGATGCCTCTTCATCTTGATCACCTCCACCTGCCTCCTCATCTTCATCATGCCCTGTTGCAGTATCACCGTAGTTAGGGTACATATCATCATCCTCTTCTTCTTCGTCGTCGTTTTCCATCATAACCCCTCTTTCTCCATGCTTGGTCCAACAATTATAGCTCGGGCATGAAACCTTTCCAAAGCAGGTGGGAGTGAATGACTTGCCATTCGGGGTATTGCTTTAAGTTCCGGCAATCAACACATGGACAACATATATAACCATCCGCCTGTGGGTTTTCCTCAGCCACACGGAAAAATTCTTTCAGGCCCGAAGTGAACTCGGGCGGACGTCGGTCAACGTACATCCATTGCCGCCGGTTCATCTACATCAAATAATTAAGTTTATCAAAAAACCATTACAAAACATCATAATATATATATATATAGTGGATATTAGCACCGTACAAATGAAAGGATAAAGTTGTTTAACCTTGATTGAGGAGGGAAAGAAAGAGGAGAAAGCTTAAATGTCGCTCCGGCACCTCATCTCATTTTTGTTTTGTGTAAAATCAAGCGGCATCATTCTCTCAGACATTTCATCGAGCACCTTGTGTGCATGCCAAAGAAATGCAAGGTAGCACTCAACACACACACCTTTCTCCTAGAAAAAGTGAAGTTGTGAATTGGCTAGTTGGAGGTGAGCTGATATAAGGGCTGGGGACCTTTTGCACCGGTTCGTGTTACAAACCGGTGCAAATGAGCTATCTTTTGCACCGGTTTGTAACACGAACCGGTGCAAAAGGGTCCTCGGCTGACACGTGCCTGGCGACAAACCTTTTGCACCGGTTTGTGTTACCAACCGGTGCAAAAGATATCTCTTTTGCACCGGTTGGTAACACAAACCGGTGCAAAAGGTCCCTCGGCCGGCTGCTCCCCACGAACCGGTGCTAATGACCCCCTTTAGCACCGGTTCGTGTCAAATCCGGTGCAAAAGCCATCTGGGGCAAAAAACGAAAGCCCTTGTTTCTACTAGTGTAATACAAGTGAAGTGAAACTTAATGAAATTTTCCCATATAGAAACACTAGTCTCTCATACAAAACTAGTGCATTAGCATAGGTGGTGAAATCATATCGCACCATCATTTTACATGCATATATCCAATATAAGCTCGGCATGCACATAAATCAACATATACTCTTGTTTGGTCACGTTCCATGCTATGTTATGTTAGCGATGATACAAACAAGATGAAATTACCATCCTCCACTTGTTTAGGCTGCACACAGGCACAATATTGCTACGTGATGTTAGTACTAATACAAGTGAGGTCAAACCTTATAAAATGTCGTCGAACATCTGAAATCCAAAGTCATATAAATATTTAACTAGTTCTTTATGATATATTTGGGAACTAGTATTGACAAAACGAATGTAGGCAAATAAACTTACATGCCATAAGATAATCTCATCATGCACCCCCTTCATATAGATGCATGCATAAAACGGAATTATGACTAGGATCATAAACCTACATTATTTGGGCTAAATATAACATAATCCACACAAATATGTCATCATAAGATTGTCCCATCGAGACTAGAATTATATCATGCACTCCTCTCATATAGGTGCATGCATCCATGAAATTAAATTGTAACTAGGATCATAACCTACTTTGTTTGCGCTAAATATAACATAGTGCACCCAAATATATCATCATGTTATAAGATAGTGACCTAGAGACTAAAATTAAATCATGCACTCCTTTCATATAGGTGCGTGCATCCACAAAACTAAGTTATAACTAGGATCATAACCTATGTTATTTGCGCTAAATATAACATAGCGCACCCAAATATTTCATCATGACATAAAATAGTCTCTATGAGACTAAAGTTAAACCATGCGCCCCATTCATATATGCATGCATCCACGAAGATATATTGCAACTAGGATCATATCCTATGTTACTTTCACTTGACATAATTAGTGCACATAAATATGTCACCATCAAATAGCCTTCACATATGTTGGCTTAACGCAATGCTATACACATTGTCGTCACCAAGTAAACAAAATGTTTCCTCCACTCCATGTATGCATATAAATAATCACATTCGTGATAAAATCAACTCGTAATATGAGTTAAGTCATATATTGCACACATGCTTTTTAAGCTGACTAGCTAACCATTAAACAAATATGCACATAAACACTATTCACTACTAAAATTGACAATAGTTTATGGGCTAGGTGAAAATGGCCAAGGCATGCATGGATGTGCGATATACATGAACAATGTGTACTACTAATATTGGTACAAGTGGATATATGACTCTTAAAATGTCATATGCTCCTAATAAACCAAACTATGATTATCATGCTACACATAGGTTAGCATCGACGAAACCCAAGTGTCTCCGAGCATACCGGTGGCGACGACGACGAGGATGAATTTAGTTTCTACATTATGTAGTCTTCTTTATTTCTACATTTTGTAGCGTTCATATGTTGTAGATCCATGTAATAGGTATGTTGGAATTCTTAATCAGGGGTTTTCTCTCCGGAGATGTAATTAACAGTTCTTTTATGTAAATGTGAAAGTTCTGGAAATAAAGTACCTGCAATGTTTGATCCCTTTCATTTATCTTATGCATTTACGCATTTAAATTACTATCTGTCTCTATGACGTGGACGCGTACATTAGGTACTTTTGTCGCCGCCATTTTCCCGTCATCATAGTGGATGGTAATATGGCGACTTTAGTATCGCAAGGTTTACCCATGATGGAGAATTTGCAGCGAACAATATCAATCCAAGTGAACTTGCAAATAAAGCTATGCTCCCCGGCAACGGCGCCAGAAAATAGTCTTGATGACCCACAAGTATAGGGGATCGCAACAGTCTTCGAGGGAAGTATTACCCAATTTATTGATTCGACACAAGGGGAGACAAAGAATACTTGTAAGCCTTAACAAGCGGAGTTGTCAATTCAGCTGCACCTGGAAACAGACTTGCTCGCAAGAGTTTATCAGTAGCAACAGTTTTATAGCAGTAGGAATAGTGAAATAACAGCAGTAGTGAAATAAAGACAGCAGTAGTGATTATAGTAAACAGCAGGATTAAAATACTGTAGGCACAGGGACGGATGAACGGGCGTTGCATGGATGAGAGAATTCATATAACAATCATGGTAGGGAATTTGCAGGTAATAATAAAGCGGTATCCAAGTACTAATCAATCAATAGGCATGTGTTCCATATATAGTCGTACGTGCTCGCAATGAGAAACTTGCACAACATCTTTTGTCCTACAAGCCGGTGGCAGCCGGGCCTCTAGGGAAACTATCTGGAAATTAAGGTACTCCTTTTAATAGAGTACCGGAGCAAAGCATTAACACTCCGTGAACACATGTGATCCTCACATCACTACCATCCCCTCCGGTTGTCCCGATTTCGTCACTTCGGGGCCATTGGTTCCGGACAGCGACATGTGTATACAACTTGCAGGTAAGACCATAAACAATGAATATCATGATGAAACAATAACATGTTCAGATCTGAGATCATGGCACTCAGGCCCTAGTGACAAACATTAAGGATAACAAGTTGCAACAATATCATAAACGTAACATCTACGGATACTAGGCACCATGCCCTAACAATCTTGTGACTATTACATGATCAATCTCATCCAATCCCTACCATCCCCTTCAGCCTACAGCGGGGGAATTACTCACACATGGATGGGGGAAACATGGCTGGTCGATGGAGAGGCGTTGGTGGTGATGGCGGTGAAGATCTCCTCCAATTCCCCGTCCCGGCAGAGTGCCAGAACGGAGACTTCTGGCTCCCGAGACGGAGTTTCGCGATGTGGCGGCTCTCTGGAGGGTTTCTCGCGACTTCGACTTCTCCCCGTGCGTTTTTAGGTCGAGGGCGATAAGTAGTCCGAAGGAGGGCGTCGGAGGCCTGCCGAGGGGGCCACACACTAGGGCCGTGCGCCCCCCTCCTGGGCCGCGCCGCCCTAGGGTGTGGGGCCCTCGGGCCTCCACCTGACTTGCCCTTCTGGCTCCGTGAGTCTTCTGGGAAAATAGGGCCTTCTGTATAAATTCCGAGGTTTTTCCCGAAAGTTGGATTTACGCACAAAAATGAGACACCAGAGCAATTCTGCTGAAAACAGCGTTAGTCCGTGTTAGTTGTATCCAAAATACACAAATTAGAGGCAAAACAATAGCAAAAGTGTTCGGGAAAGTAAATATGTTTTGGACGTATCAGCCGGCTGTGCCAACGGTGACACCGTCGGCACAGCCGCTGCACAGTTTTTTTCCTGCTGATTGTGCTCCATTTGCACAGCCATTGCACATAAAATAGCAGAAAATGCATAAATAGCACACATATAGCTCATACATCACAGATATAGCACAAATATGACACCAAATCCCAAATTTAGTACAAATATAACACACAGGCAAGACGGTACATATAGTCATCCTACATAGATAATCCTACACATATAGCATGTGTCATCATGTAGCTAGTACAATGTAGCAACTATGATGATCTACCACCCGGAGGATAGTAGTCACGCAGCTCGTTTGAGTTGAAGCGAGGGAAAGGTACTTTGACGGTGCTCGGGGAGGTAGAACCACGACGAGAGCCACCGGAAGTAGAACCATGCCGAGCTGCGCCAGAAGCACCAGGAGAACAGCGACCGGGGTGCATCGGTGTACCGTCGGTAGAGACGTTCCCAGATTCTCCCAATCCCTACATGTTTGAGGGAGTTGCAACTTAGCCATGTAACACCAAGTTAGCAACTTACCGGGATCAACTGACGCTGACGGTTGTACATGCAATAGAACTCCTCCTTCAATGGGAACACTGGCGTCGACCCCGGATGAGGTGGCTCGGGCTGTGTTTCCTCTCGTACTCCAGTCATCATAAACCGAGTCAAAGTCTGCAAGAAAGGAGAGAGATATGTCAGGTTCAAACAAGGGGACTTATGATGTTTTGCAACCATAGAGATTGAAACTTACCACCATCTGGTTGCTCGACCACTGGAAGTAGGTATCTTTCACAAGGTCATGCTCCTGAAACTTCTCGAGATACTCCTCATAAGCTGCTGCATAGGCCTCCTCGAGATGAGCCTACAATTTCAGAAAGAATGCGTCTCATCAACATAGCCATTCAGGAACAAGAGTCAAAACAGAGGATGAAAATGTGGATGACTTACATCTACCTCTGCCTCCGAGAACGACATGTAGTCTGCGAGGAGGTACCGTAGCTGCCGGAGGGGAGCGTAGCCTTGATCTGCGTGAAGTTCCTCTCAGGCTTGAAACCCCCAGCAAGGCAGGCAGGACGGCCATGCGGCGGGCCGCCCCCGCCACCATCATCGCCACCTCATCGATCGGCTAGCGCATAGGGTTCTCCACCTCTGGATGGAGCTTGGCGTACTCCTCGCAGTATTTTTCCTTGTTCTCTTTGGCCTTGCCGAAGTACTTGGCAAGCGTGGGCCGAGGCTCATTCGGACCGGGCGTCACCAGCTTCATGTGCTCCCACACTTCCATCTCACCAAGTTACCTCCCGAACTTCTTCCCCTGCATCACAAAACAAATGTTATGCATATCATCAAAAAACAAATAAATGCAGCTTGTTCCATTTTTATATGTACCAGACCCGATAGAGATCGGTGCTGCTGCTCCCCGTAGTGTGTGTTCCCTCATGCTCGTGGTTGACCTTGTTCTGGTCGCTCACGGCCTTGAAATAGGGTTTTCGCTGACCCAATTCCTGACCAACTCCATGAAGGCGGCCCTCTTATTATTATCAGCCCAATGTGGTACAACCTGCAAATTCAAAACTCAATGTGGTACAATCTGCCTAAGTGTAGGAACCCCATGTCCAAGAAGCGAGACACACCTGGGGGGTAGCCTTGGTTATAAAACCATCTCAAATCAATTGTGTGCATGCCATGTGGACACACACAAGTTTTGGGGCCATTCACACCCTCTGAGGCTCGATTTCTAACGAAACCCTAGTTATGTTGACCGCGCGGTCTACCCATTTGACTGCATCCCAGCGGGGGTCCCCCGGTGGGCATATGCCTCCATTTGAGCTTGGTTAGGTCATAGGTACATGTGGTAACAAGGATCATCACATATGATCTCAAGGTTCTCTCGGGTTCACCTCCCAGGGAGTTCCCCCTATACATCCAGAATCTGCCTAAGTGTAGGAACCCCATGTCCGAGAAGCCAGACACACCTGGGGGGTAGCCTTGGTTATAAAACCATCTCAAATCAATTTTGTGCATGCCATGTGGACACACACAAGTTTTGGGGCCATTCACACCCTCCAAGGCTCGATTTCTGACGAAACCCTAGTTCTATTGACCGCGTGGTCTACCCCTTTGACTGCATCCCAGCGGGGGTCCCCCGGTGGGCATATGCCTCCATTTGAGCTTGGTTAGGTCATAGGTACATGTGGTAAAAGTAAAAAAGGTGCATAAGTTGCTAACCCTTTCCCGCTACTTCTCTCCCGCCCACCCTTTCCCGCTCCTTCTCTCCCGCCCTTTTTTTTCCCGCCCACCCTTTCTCGCTCCTGCTCTCCCGCCCTTTTGTCCCACCATTAGTTCCCGCCATTCTTCTCGCGTCCATTCTCTCCCACCAAGTTTCCTGCCGTTTCAGCCCCTCGTCGGCCTATATATAGCCATGTCTTCTCCACTAATAGCACCAGCAACATTTCTCCCCTCATCACTTCTCTCATCCAATAGCACCACACAATCCTCTGAGCTCAGCTACCGTTGAGATGGCTCCTCGTCGCCGTAGCAACACGGGCTTCATCGGTGTTCGCTAGCGGCCTGCGGGCCATTTCGCGGCTGAAATCACCACCGGTGGTGCGCGTGTGTGGCTCGGCACCTTCTACACGAAGGAGGCTGCTGACCGCGCATACTACGTTGCAGCTTGGAGGTTTGGCCGGTCGCGCCACGAAATGAACTTCCCGGAGGTCAGGTCTCTGACGGAAGCCTAGAGTCTCTCTACTGAGCCGCTACTTCGCTCACAGGGTGAAGCGCGGCGGTACAAAGATGGCCAGCGGCGAATTGATACCGCCGAGGCGGACGAGTAGTTCATGGCATAGTGGCACAGAGACCATCCCAGAGACGTCGAGGCCACGCGCGCATTCTGGAAGGAGAAGCAGACGTACATGAGAGAGAGGAGGGCGGGAAAGCGACAGAGGAGGGCCGAATATGAGGCGGAGTGCGCCAAAGGAGAGGCGTCGACATGGGGGGAGGATGATGAACGGTGGTTGTGGAACCTCTCAAGTACCACTTCAGAGGACACCCCCAGCGAGGACGAAGATTTCGACAACTTATTAGTATGTGTGTGTGTCGAGTCCGTGTGTCTAGCGGGTCATGTGTCGACCCAGTGTTAAGTGCTTTGTTCGTGTGTGGGTGTAGTTCTTTAAATGTTTTGGTTCGTGTGTGGGTGTAGTTCTTTAACTGTTTTGGTTCCTGTGTGGGTGTAGTACTTTAAGTGTTTCGGTTCGTGTGTGGGTCTAGTTCTTTAAGCGCTTTGGTATGTGTGTGGGTCTAGTTATTTAAGTGTTTTGTATCGTGTCTGGGTCTTAAGGTCTTAAGTTCTTAAGTGTATCGTGATTGTGGGTCCCCCGGTGGGCATATGCCTCCAAGGGAGTTCCCCCTATACATCCAGAATTTTCCTAAGTGTAGGAACCCCATGTTCGAGAAGCCGGACACACCTGGGGGTAGCCTTGGATATAAAACCATCTCAAATCACTTTTGTGCATGACATGTGGACACACACAAGTTTTGGGGCCATTCCCACCCTCCGAGGCTCGATTTCTGACGAAACCCTAGTTCTGTTGACCGCGCCGTCTACCCCTTTGACTACATCCCAGCGGGGGTCCCCGGTGGGCATATGCCTCCATTTGAGCTTGGTTAGGTCATAGGTACATGTGGTAACAAGGATCATCACATATGATCTCAAGGTTCTCTTCGGTTCACCTCCCACAGAGTTCCCCACTTATACATCCAGAATCTGCCTAAGTGTAGGAACCCCATGTCCGAGAAGCCGGATATACCTAGGGGTAGCCTTGGATATAAAATCATCTCAAATCACTCTCCGATCCTCGATTTCTGGGAAAACCCTAGACCGGGGTCCCAGCGGGGGATCTATACCACCCTTATACATAGGTTTCCCGCAAAGGGGTTCGCCAAAATAGCAGTGAGGAAGAAATAAACAAATAAAAATGACTGGGATTAACAATTATATGGCTAATAATTATCTTTTTACTAAAAAAGTGTAAAAATAAAAAAGGTGCATAAGTTGTGCCGACGGCCGGATGTTATGCCATGGGTAGCCATCAACACAATATGGAGGCGTCGTCACGAGGGAAAGTGGGGCCCAGCAGTCAGGGTGCTGTGCCGACGGCCGAGGATGTGCCGTGGGTAGCCGTCGGCATAGCTTGAAGGCGTCGCCGGTAGCTGGAGGCCTCTGTGCCGATGGTCCCGACATTTGGCCGTCGGCACATCGTCTGGCAGTCGGCACACGCCAGCTCTCCCGTAGTGAAGGACGGCTTCACCACCTTCTCGCGATTGTTTTGGTGAAAAAATCAAACAAATCCTGACATTTCACGACGGTGTCCTAGAGGCCGCTAGAAAGAGACATATGATACGTCTCAAACGTATCTATAATTTCTTATGTTCCATGCTAGTTTTATGACAATACCTACATGTTTTGTTCACACTTTATGATGTTTTGATGCATTTTCCGGCACTAACCTATTAACAAGATGCCGAAGCGCCGGTTCTCGTTTTCTGCTGTTTTTGGTTTCAGAAATCCTACAAAGGAAATATTCTCGGAATTGGACGAAATCAACGCCCAGGGTCTTATATTTCGCGGAAGCTTCCAGAGAGCCAGAGAGGGACCAGAGGGGAGCCCTGGGGCCCCACCCCACAGGGTGGCGCGGCCTGGCCCCTGGGAGCGCCAGCCTATGGGGGGCCACCCCTGGCTCCTCCGAGGCTGCCCTTCCGCCTATATATTCTCTCTGCTTCGAAAACCATAAAAAGATAAGCCACGGGACGAGAAAAGTTACGCAGCCGCCGCCATCGCGAAGTCAAGTTCGGGGGACAGACGTCTCTGTTCCGGCACGCCGCCGGGACGGGAAATTGCCCCCGGAATCCATCTCCATCGACACCACCGCCATCTTCATCGCCGTTGCTGTCTCCCATGATGAGGAGGGAGTAGTTCTCCCTTGAGGCTGAGGGCTCTACCGGTAGCTATGTGGTTAATCTCTCTCTCATGTATCTCAATACAATGATCTCATGAGCTGCCTTACATGATTGAGATCCATATGATGAGCTTTGTATCACTATTAATCTATGTGCTACTCTAGTGATGTTATTAAAGTAGTCTATTCCTCCTTCATGATGTAATGGTGACAGTGTGTGCATCATGTAGTACTTGGCATAGGTTATGATTGTAATCTCTTGTAGATTATGGAGTTAACTATTACTTTGATAGTATTGATGTGATCTATTCCCCCTTTCATAGTGTAAAGGTGACAGTGTGTATGCTATGTTAGTACTCGGTCTAAATTGCAATGATCTATTATGCTCTAAAGGTTACTTAAATATGAATGCCGAATGTTGTGGAGCTTGTTTACTCCGGCTTGAGGGAGCTCTTGTAGCCCTACACAATGAATGGTGTTTGTTATCAAACAAGAGAGTGTATGTAGCACAAGTGAGGATAAGTTATTTATTTATTATGTGATCAATGTTGAGAGTGTCCACTAGTGAAAGTATGATCCCTAGGCCGGCCTTGTTTCCAAATACTGTAACCATCACTTATTTACTGTTTTACTGCATCTTTACTTCCTGCATTATTACCACCATCTATACCACATGTGTTTTACTATCTCTTCGCCGAACTAGTGCACCTATTGACAAAGGATTACTTTGTCAATGCCTACAGATTGTAGACTAGGGTTTTGCTAGAAGTAGAGGGCAAGTAGATCTCGAAGGTTTAGGCGAAAAGTACTCGACGATTATGAAAACTAGGGTTATGTTGGCGGTAGATTCGATCCTTTCTTTGTCCCTCGACTCCCCCTTATATAGGAGGCGGAGCCGAGGGTTTCGTAATACGCAAGTTTACAGAGTTCGGGACGGTTTCTAACTCATCCCGCCAGATTACAAACAACACTTCCTATTACAACTCTATCTTTCCTTAATATATCTTGGGCTTCCGAATCTTCTTATTCTTCGAGTAGTGGGCCTTCAATAAACCCCTGGTACTATCTTCGGCAGGCCCAATTGGGATGTCTATGTCAGTAGCCCCCGAGATTTTGCTTGAATCATAGAGTCAGGGAAAATCTCCACTGTTTATTTTTATTCGAGAGCTTTAACTTTTTTATACTCCTTCACATAAAATTCTATATTGTACAGGGATAATGGTAGTTGGGGCTAGTTCATCTGACGGATCGGTACTAGTTAACCGCTCTAGTGGCAATCCGCAAAACCTACTTCAAGATCACGTCCCTGGACATGATCTCGGGATACTGGTGTAAACTTCGACGAGGTGCCGCTTAAGGTCTTACCATTCCGTCGAGTCCCGAGTCAAATTTATCGGGTACCTAACGCGTCCGTTAGGATTTTTCTTCGTATCTGTTGATACGGATAAAAGTAGCAGAGCGCAGTCTTTGGCGATGCCACGCCCAGCAGAACGGATCTGGGGACTTACCTTCGCAAATTTGCGGCATTCAGAAATTGATCGCAACTTTGGCGTTCTGAGAATATATTGTCGAGTGCTTTTCGCCTTTGGAATGACACATTTTATCGAGTCATATTTGATGACTTATTTTGTCTTCCCGATGGGAGTATATGTAGAGTTATCTCGTGTAACTCGAAATATACTCACTTCGTTTCTTTATTTTGATAAAATTCATCGGGCACGCGAACAGCGTTCCCGATGGGAGTAGCCCCCGAGGCTACATCCAAGGACTTGTGCTTGGGTGTAGGCTCCACAGATTAGTATCCACTGCTGATATATTTATAATCTTTCTCGATAATTACATTTATCGGGTGCGCGACCAGCGCTCCCGATGGGAGTAGCCCCCGAGGCTATGAACAAATGCTCACATTTGGTCATAGACTCTCGCCATTTCTATATTGTCATACTCGAAATTTTCTATTTTTCCAAAGTAGCCCCCGAGCATTTGGGCAAAAACTTGTATTTGATCAAAGGCTCCCGAGATAACCTTGCGTTGTCGATAAATTGTTGAAAACTCATAGTCGAATTTTTCTTTTATCTTGACGACGTCATTGCTGATGGTAACCACGATCTCTATTTTGGAAACTGACCATTACCACTTGTTTCGCTGCCTTGTGGGTCCCAACTCCTAATCTGATGGACACGTCGTGCAAGTGGGGGACACATGTTCTCCCCTTTTTCTGGCACACGTTCTGTAACCTCGTCAATGTTAAAGTACCATTGTACCCTTGTATCCACGTGTCGATCATCTGCTGCATTCATTTTTCATCCAACGATTCCGTCGTGTCACCGCACCTGTATATAAGGTTCTCTTCTTCAACCTCGAGCACTTCCGCTCGCGCCGCTCCCCTGCTTTCCTCTGCGAAATTTCCTCCTGCGCTCCTCAGCTTTCAAATCTTCTCTCCTCGCAACTACACTTCTCCACCATTGTTGATGCCACCGCGCCGCTTGACGAGGCACAGCACACCTGATTCGTCAATGGCTGCCGCGGATCTAGGAACCGCGGAGTGGGAGAGGTCCAAGATCACCAACCAGGACCTGAATCTCTTGAAGAAGCTGGGGATCAGCACGAAGCCCCAGGCATTACGCTTCCCCAGTGAGGAGAGCTACCCTACCCCTCCAATGGGGTATCGGGTAAGTTTTGTTGACCATCTCATCCGTGGTCTTTCCGCCCCCATTCATCCTTTTCTTCGGGGATTACTTTTTGTCTATGGTCTCCAACTTCACCACCGACGCCCAATTCTATCCTTCACATTTCCATCTTTATCACCCTCTGCGAAGCCTTCCTTGGTGTCCAGCCCTAACTGGGCATTATGGAAGCGCATTTTCTTTTGTCGCCGTAATGGCTCTGCCAATGTCGCCTATAACATAGGCGGCGTTGTTATTTCCGTGCGCTCCTCTGTCAATTACTTCGACGTCAAACTCCCAGATTCCGTTCAAGGATGGCGCAAGAAGTGGTTGTATATTCGAGAAGAAAACCATGGATGCGCCAAAGACAACATTCCTCCTTTTGACGGTGCCGAGAAAATCCTTCGCCGCCGTTCTTGGGACGCAGAAGCTACCGAGGAAGAAAGGACTTCGACAGAGGCCCTTATGACTCGTATCCATGAGTTGCAAAACACTCGTGGAAAAGAATTATCTGGCATCCAAATTACGGCGTACTTCCTTAAGACTAGGGTGCAGCCTCTTCAGGCTCGCAAAAACCCTTTCCGGAGTTATCGTCGGCGATAAAGATGTAGATCGCTTGTCGACGAATTTGGAAGTCAAGGATTTGGATAAACTTATCCGAAAGATTTCATCTCTCAAGAAGAAAGATTCCATCCCTTCCACTTATCGCGTACAACCATACAGCGCCGCCAATGCGCTTCCGAAGGTAAGAATTGTCGCCGTAGTTTGTTGTTTGTCGTGATATTTGTGTTGTTTCTTCTTTCTGACATTCTTCCTTTTTTATACAGGACCACCCAAATCTTGTCTCACTTCCCCCTCTTCCTGAAGGTGGGGAGGTCGAAGAAAGGGCTGTTATCTCCGACGATAACGAAGATGCTCCGTCTTTTGCAAATGAACCCGCGAGATCTCGAAAATCTGCGTGATCCGACGAAAAGGACGATGCCTCCGAAGCCACCTGCGTCGGCTCAATCTCCTCCTCCTGCTTGTTTCTCCAAAAAACAAAAGGAAAAGGAAAGACGCCGAAAGTTCCGGCACCTCCAAGGCCGAAGAAGCTGTTCCTTCTCGCCAAAAGGCAGCTTATGATCCATACCTCGAGGCTCTCATCAGCTCGTAAGTACCTTTTCTCTGTTTGTTTTTACTTGAAGATTTTTGTCTATCTTGCTTTTTATATTGTCGACACTTTCTCGTAGTGATGATGAAGAAGAAGTACCAACTGCTGATGTGGCTGCTCGAACGAGTACGTCACATACATTAGTCGCCTCGGAGACGCCAGTCGAAGGAGAAGAAACGTCGCCTCCTCGACAAAATATCGGCGCTGCTACTCCTCCGTCAAGCCCCCTTGTCCCTTCACCAAAAAGGGCAAGGGTTGAAATAAATCCAGAGCTTACTCTTCAATCGAGTAGCTCTTCTAACCCTCTCTTGGATGATGTAAGTTGCGAACACTCTTGTCGCTGTTTATATTTTCTCTGTTTGCTCCTTTGTATCTTCATTTTTCTCATACCAACATTTTCTTTCTTTGTCTCTCCTTGACAGCCTATTATCAAAGAGCTTCTTTGCATCGGTGCTCAATTCGTTGGGTACCGTGATTACGCCAGCAAGACCGAAGGTAATGCCTGACTACTTTTTGCTTCCTTTCTGCATGACTGTCGACGTTTACAGCTAGTCTTGTCTTCCTTTTTTCAGAGAAACTGGCAGAAGCCAACGGACGTGCTGATACACTTGCTCAAAAGTTAGAGCAATGTGAAGAGGCTCGTAAGAAGGCCGAGTCAGATGCAGTTGATGCTAGGCGAGAAGGCGACAAAGCTAAAGCTGATGCTGCTGGTGTCGAAGATCTTCGGAAGCGTCTGCAAGATGTCGAGACTTCGCTGAGCGATCACATAGCTGCGCAAATTGCTCGCGAAGAAGCAATTACGAAACGCATAAGGACGCAAAATCGTCGCTTTGTCAGTAAGTAGCTGAACCACTTCATGTCCTTTGACTTTTTCCTGTCTGCACTTTTTTGCTGATTGAGTTTTTATATTGACAGATAAAACCTCCCAAGAATTTGAACTTGAAGATCCCGACAATGATCCTCTTCTTGACGCCGTTTCGTTCCTTGAATTTCATGGGACGGAATCGCGAGAGGGCATTGATGAAGCTAGGACAGGGTTATCAAAGCTCTTCCCCTACTTCTTCCCGAAGAAAGAGGAACCTGCAACCTTCCTTGGTCTTGCCAAGTGCTTTAATCCTCCCGAAGATCTTGGGCTGAAGATGCGCCATGAGAACATGAAGGTTGCCGTTGAAAGCACCGTCGCCCTAGTTGCCGACAGCGAACAGACTGTTGACTGGGCCAAAGTTAGCGACACGGAGCAGATAGAGCAATCAAGGTGGAGGTCGCTGATTAAGGCGGCCAAGCCTAATTCGAAGAAAATCTTGGCGTATCTCGGGATCAGGCCAGCTTCGACTCCTAGCTCATCGAGGCCGGAGGTCTAGTTTCGTATTCTTTTGCTTTGTTTTTAGTTCGCCTCCTCCTTTTGGTATTGTCGCCATAGTGCTACCGGCGATAATTAGATCTTCTAGAGGTCCTTCTGCTGTAATAGACATGTATATATTATGAGAATGAATGGAAGTCTATCTTTGTCCCAATGATTGATGTCGACGTTTTTTATTTTTCAGTTGATTTTTGATAACTATACGCCAGTTCCTGGTCCTTCTGAAGTTTTTCCTTCGTCCTTGCCGAAGAAATCCTCTGTCCCCGTTAATCTTGTTGATGATTCTGCGAGTAAGGATCTGGCAAATGAGTTGAAAGAACTTCGAGTAGAACTCCGATCCGTGAAGAAACAATCGCTTATGCTTATGGAGCAATCTCGAGATTCTTCTGAAAGGGAAAAAATTGCACTTGAACAAGCTCAAACTGCCATCGCTGAAAAGGACTCTGCTGTTGCTGAAGCTGCTGAAGCTACGTCTCGAGAAAATTCTATGCTCCAGCTGCTGATAGATGCTAGCTTGGATATGGCAGGTATGTTTCATTATCTTTGTCGTGCTTCTGCTGCTTATCTCCTTACTTCCCACTGACTTGTTTCAAGAAACAATAGGTGCTTTTTTGGATGCTGCTACTGAAGATGAACGTGTCGAGGCTCGTTCCAATGTTCTTCTTTGGCTTGCGCGTGAACATGGGTCCACTTTTTGGGGCACGCCTGAACGGACTCGCCAAATCGTCAGATTTCAAGATCGCGCGCTTCAGGTTCGCGAGTATCTTGACTTCTGTACAAGGACTTTGTCTCTGGTATATGGTACCATGTTTCCTCGCAATAAGATGCCAGAGACCCTTCCTGCATTGATGGATAAATTTCGAGATGCTCCTCGCATCCATGGCTTTGTACGAGCCCAACTAGCTGCCGGCGCAAGGTTTGCGATGATCATGATAAAAATTTGCTACCCGAAGTTAGACGTGGGGCAAATTGTTCCAAAGTGCTTGGAGAAGATGTCGAAGAGGAAAAGAAACTTCGGCAAATATGATGACATTGTTACTCCTGTTGCCGAAGACATGATGGATGAACTTCTTCGGATGGATTCCGAATTCTTCGTGAAGGGTAGCTACGCTGAGCATAGCACTCGTGCTGTAAATAATGAGCGTTTAACCATAGACAATATATTGGGAAATCCTTGAAGATGATCTTGTTCCAAAGTTTATATCATGTGTATATGATCTCCGTATATTTTTATTTTTGTCGCCAAGCCCCCGGGCGTTTTGATTGCAGTATTTTTGTTTATTATAATGCGAGGTTGTCCCAAGGCAAGATAATATACATTGTATACTATTTTTGCGGGTGCGAGCCCCCGAGCTTTTTTGTTGAGTGATGCTTTGTATTTGTATTGACTCACGAGGTATGTTACTACCAAGGTGAAGCTTGTCGAACAACTATATTGAAATTCGTCGGGTCGGAGGCTTTGAGCATGTCGATGAAGAAAAGTTATATTGATACTATCTTTATTATATTGCAGCACCGCGAGCCCGCCTCATTAAAAACCTTCTCCGGTCCCACTCGGTGCCCCGAAGAAGGAAAAGAGTGCGTCTGAAAACTCGCGGGCATTTCAGTACATTGTATGTTTACAAGGTAGACTATATTTCGGCATCTAAGCGTAAAAACGCCTGAGCTGTGCTACGTTCCAGGGATTTGGCTCGGCAATCCCTGTCTTCTTGTCTTTGATTCTATATGCTCCTCCTTCGATTACCTCTGTGACGATGTAGGGTCCAAGCCATGGTGACTCGAGTTTTTCGTGACTTTTTTGGTTGAGTCGCAGAACTAAGTCACCAACTTGAAAAGACCTTGGGCGCAATCGTCGACTATGGTAATTCTTCGAGTCTCGTTGATATTTGGCGACTCGTGACAACACTTCATCTCGAGCTTCATCAAGTGCATCGACATCGTCCTCCAAGGCTTCTCTCGAGGTTTCTTCATCATATTCTCTGACTCTTGGAGAATCGTGCTCTATTTCTATCGGCAAGACTGCTTCGGCACCATGGACCAGAAAAACGGTGTTTCTTGTGTCGCTGTATTTGGTGTTGTTCGGATACTCCACAATACACTTGGCAGCTCCTCCGACCAAGTATGCCGTGCTTTTTCCAATGGTCCTAGCAGACGTTTCTTGATACCATTGCATATGATGCCATTGGCTTTCTCGACTTGTCCATTGGTTTGTGGATGTGCGATAGACGCAAAGCTCAATTTGATGCCCACTTACGCGCAGTATGCTTTGAACTCCTTGGATGTGAAGTTACTGCCGTTGTCTGTGACAATGCTATGAGGAACTCCAAATCTGAAGACGATGCTTTTTACGAACTTAATCGCCGATGCGCCGTCCGGTGAATTTATCGGCTTTGCTTCTATCCATTTTGTAAATTTGTCGACAGCGACCAGCATGTACTCATAACCTCCTGGCGAAGCTTTGTGTAGTTTTCCCACCATGTCGAGACCCCATTGAGCAAAAGGCCAGGATAATGGGATTGGCATAAGTTCTGCTGCAGGAGAGTGAGGCCTGGCGGCAAATCTTTGGCACGCGTCGCAAGTTCTTACTATTTCCTTTGCGTCCTCGATTGCTGTTAACCAATAGAATCCTGCTCTGAAAACCTTAGCCGCGATAGCCCGGCTGCTTGCATGGTGCCCGCATATTCCCTCGTGCACATCTTTCAGGATGATTCTTCCTTCTTCGGGTGTAACACATCGTTGTAGCACGCCCGAAATACTTCGTTTGTACAACTCCCCTTTTACCACAGTGAAAGCTTTTGATCTCCTGATTATTCGCCTTGCTTCAACTGGATCGTCGGGTATCGTTTTCCTTAGGATGTATGATATGTAAGCCTGCATCCATGGAATTTGCACCATCATGACTAGCTCCTGCTCCTCTTCTTCCTCTACCGTGTCGCTGGTGGTACTCGAGGATTTCGCTTTCTTCTCCTTCTTTGTTTTTGCGGGCTTTGTTGATCTCTCGCTTATCTCTTCCCAAAACACACCTGGAGGGATTGCGAGACACTGCGACCCGATGTTCGCAAGAACGTCGGCTTCGTCGTTACTCATCCTGCTGATGTGGTTTACCTCGCAACCATCAAATAATTTCTCCAGCTCATTGTACACCTCTTTGTATGCTATCATACTTTCGTTGACTGCATCACATTGGTTCATGACCTGCTGTGCCACCAATTGTGAGTCGCCGAAGATTTTCAATCGGGTTGCACCGCACGCTTTCGCCATCTTCATCCCGTGTATGAGGGCTTCATATTCTGCTTCATTGTTAGACGCGTTTGGGAACGTCATCCGCAGAACGTACTTCAACTTGTCGCCTTCAGGTGATACCAATATCACGCCTGCTCCAGCACCTTCCAATCTTTTGGACCCGTCGAAGTTCATGGTCCAAGTTCTCGATAAATCTGGGGGTCCCGTGTTTTGTAGTTCCATCCACTCTGCAATGAAATCTGGTAAGACCTGCGATTTTATTGCTTTTCTTTTTTCATACGTGATGTCCCGAGGGGAAAGTTCTATTCCCCAAAGGGAGACACGACCCGTGGCTTCTGGGTTGTTCAGTATATTTGACAAGGGAGCTTCGTTGACCACTATTATCGGGTGTGCCGAAAAATAGTGGCGCAATTTTCTTGCTGTCGTGAATACTCCGTATGCCAGTTTCTGATATTGCGGGTATCGCTGTTTGGAGGGCGACAGTACTTCACTGATGAAATATACTGGCCTCTGAACTCCATGAAGCTTGCCTTCTTCTTCTCTCTCGACTACTAGGGCCGTGCTGACCACCTGAGGTGTGGCTGCGATGTACAGGAGGAGAGGTTCTTTCTCTTTCGGTGCCACCAATATTGGTGGTATCGAAATTGCTCGCTTGAGGTTCTCGAAGGCTCTATCTGTTTCCTCGTTCCATTGAAATTTTTCCCCCTGTTTGATCAATGCGTAGAACGGCAGCGCCTTTTCTCTTAGCCTGGCGACGAATCTGCTTAAAGCTGCGACTCGCCCCGTTAACTGCTGTATCTCTTTCAGCTTTGTTGGCTTTCGCATAGTAACAATGGCCTGTATTTTTTCGGGATTAGCTTCAATCCCCCTGGCTGATACCAAGAACCCGAGAAGTTCTCCTGCAGGAACTCCAAAAGAGCACTTTGTCGGGTTTAGCTTGAGGCAGAACTTGTCGAGGTTGTCGAAGGTTTCCTTCAAATCTTCGATCAAAGTCGACCCTTTCTTTGATGTTATTACGACGTCATCGATGTAGACTTGTACGTTTTTTCCAATCTGTGTTGCTAAGCACTTCTGCATCATTCGCTGGTATGTTGCCCCCGCGTTTTTCAGACCAAAGGGCATTGTTTTGTAGCAAAACACGCCATAAGGTGTAATGAACGCTGTCTTGGCTTCATCTTCTTCTTTTAGCCTGATCTGGTTATAACCAGAGTATGCGTCCAAAAAGGAAAGACGTTCGCATCCTGCCGTGGAGTCGATGATTTGATCGATCCTTGGGAGGGGAAAGTGATCCTTAGGACAATGTTTGTTGAGACACGTGAAGTCGACGCATATGCGAAGGACTATTGTGTGTTTTTTCGGCACCATCACTGGGTTAGCTACCCATGTGGCTTCTGTAGATATTTCCCTGATGAAACCAGCGTCTTTGAGTCGATCTATTTCAGATAACATGGCTTTGCGACTAGGCTCAAAAACGCCGCAAAGGTTGCTTTACTGGTCTTGCGAGAGGATCCAAATTGAGGTGGTGCTCGGCAAGTTCCCTGGGTACTCCTGGCATGTCAGCTGGACACCATGCGAAGATTTTCCAGTGCTCACGGAGGAACTCGACGAGCGCGCTTTCCTATGCGACATCCATGTTTGCGGCAATGGACGTCGTTTTCTTTGGATCTGTCGGGTGGATCTGTACCTCTTTTGAATCCTTGGTTGTATTGAAAGTTGGCTCTTTAGAAGATCTCCCTACTTCCGGTAGCACATCATAGTCGGTGAATCTTGGCGCCGCATACTCTGCTTGCATCCCGAAAGTTTCTGATAGTCGATGAAAATCCTTGTCGCATTTATCAGATAACGCGAAACTTCCTTTGATTGTGATAGGTCCCTTGGGCCCAGGCAACCTCCACAACAGATATGTATAATGCGGCACTGCCATGAACCTGGCATACGCTGGTCGTCCCAACAAAGCGTGATATTGTGACGGGAAATCGACAACTTCGAACTCCAGATTCTCTATCCTGTAGTTTTCTCGGGTTCCAAACTGAACGTCGAGGTTGATCTTGCCCAATGGGTAACTTGGCTTCTCTGGTGTGATCCCATGGAAACGTGTTTCAGTTGGTTTCAGATTTGCTAGAGATATGTTCATCTTCCTCAATGTATCTGCATACATGAGGTTTAAGCTGCTGCCGCCATCTATGAAAACTCTCGACACGTCGAAACCAGCGGTACTCGCGGGTAAGATGAGTGCTGATTGTCCTGGTCGAGGAACTTGCTGCGGATGGTCCGCGATTGTGAAGCCGATGTCTTGCCCCGACCAATTTAAATACTCGACCGTTGGTGGGGGCATCTTCTCCGCCATGAACACTTGTCGCGAAATTACCTTCTGCGCCCTGTTTGATGGCCTCGGCTTTCGGATCATCGAGACCGCACCATTAGAGTTGGGGTCAACATATGGAGGTGGATGTGGTGCTGCCGCGATTCTAAGCTGGTGTCGATTTTCTTCGGTAATTGCGGGGGGAGGTGGAAGGTGGATCTCGCTCCTTGGCTCCCGAGGGTTTCTGTTGTTTGCTTGGGCATTTGCAATTCCTGCAGCTCGCAACATTGCCTGAAAATTACGGCGAGTCTTTCCGGAGATGTCCCGACTGCCTCTTCCCGTTGTTGTCGAGGTAAAAGTGCATTTGGCACGGACCGTTCATCATCTCCTCGGGAGACACATAAGGTCTTGGAATCCTTGGTCCACTATTTTGCCTGTTGCCACGAAAATCACCTCTATTGTCGCCTTGTTGCTCATTACTCCTTTGATAGTCATCTCGGCTATTTCCTCCAGGATTTCCCCGAAATCCGGCGGATATATGGCCCGGAGCATCATTGTTGTAGAACCGGCGAGAAAATCGCCTTCTATTTTGATAATTTCGGCCACGATCCTCTTACCGCGACCTGTGTCGCTTGTTGTATATTGCGTCTTCTCCATCCGCCCATTTATTGGCTATCTCCATGAGTGCTCGATATGGTCTTAGGGTTAGTTCTCCCTAAGTCCTCGACAAAATCACCTCGGCGAATTCCTGCCACGAACGCATCTATTGCCCTTTCGTCGGATATATCTTCTGCCGAGTTCTTTATGATATTCCACCGCTCGTATGTATTTCCTCATCGACTCGTCGTGTTTCGTCGACATGCTCTCAACTCTTCTAATGACGCAGGTTTTTTACGGGTAGATCGGAAGTTTTTCACGAAGATGTCCTCGAAGTTATCCCAGCTGTCGATGGAACTTGGGGGGAGTTTCTTTATCCAAGATCTCGCGGCACTGCTCAAATGAACTTGGATACTTTGCATAGCTGTTGCTCTGGTTCCTCCTACCAGTTTTACCATCTCGAGATAATCCACGAGCCAATCCTCGGGATCTTGCAGGCCGTCGAACTTCTTGAAATTCTCGGGTAACTTGAACCCTTTCGGTACTCGAGTTTTTCGAACTCTTCTCGTAAAGCACGGGAGCCCACACATATCTTCGTCGGCAAGCTCTGGTGAGCGCTGACGCTCCCTTCTTTCTTGTCGCGCTCTATCTACCCTTACTTGGACCGCTGTGTCTCGAGCTCCACTTGTTCTTGGGGGTCTTGAACTCGCTGTATTGGGTCGTGGACTATTTTGCCTGGGATTTTCTTCGGGAGGCGTTGTTGCAAACGCTGTTCCCATAACTCCTACTCCAGCCATCGCCATATTGAACAATGTTTCTCTCGGGTCCCCAGGAGGTGGTCTGGACGCGAGGATGTATGCCTGTGTTGCCATGTAACCTGCTTCTGGTGTTTTTGGGATGATATTTCCCCTTTCATCGATCGTCATGAAGGACATGTCGAGATTTTGGATTAGGTTTCCCCTCTCTCCTTCGGGTATATTTTGTAGCCGAGATCTTGCTCTCCTTCGAGCCTCTCTCGTGACTATCTCCCGATGTTCCCGAAAGGCGACTTAGCTCGCTCGGCGTCCGCTTGATGCGAAGCTGCTTCTTTCCTCCTGTTCGGGGATGCTGTCTCGTTTTTCCAACTCTCTGCTTACTCGAGCAAGTCTATATTGATATGCTTGTAACTCTTGTGCGGTAGCAGTAGTATTCATTGGTTCTGATCCATCCATGGCTCTTGCAGCCCTATCCCACGCAGCTTGCGGGAGTTGCACTCTTTCTCGGGGCGAGGGCCCGACATACTTAGTGCCTAGGCCTGTTCTGAGATCAGCGGGATCGACGTATGGATTTCCCAAATCGTCGAAAGCCTCTGACGTTTGCGGTTCTGATGTACCCGCTTCTTCTATTGCACAGATCTGATGGTATTTTGTGTTTTGATTTTTGTTAAGGTTGGTGACACCATCATACGAGTGGTGAAGACCTTCCCAATGGCGACAGATTTGTCGATGAAGTTGAAGCTCGTCGACGCTTTCGCAGTCGCTGCTTATAAAGGAGTCCGCGGACGACTCGAAGGATGTGTCGCTGAAGATCTTGGCGAGCTTTACGCTTGCCTTGCTGTCGACGAAACGTGGCGGTGAAAACTCCTCGTCACTCGACGAAAAGTTAGAATCGACCGCCGAAAATTCCGACGAGATCGGATCTTCGAGACGGTAGGATCCTTCCTTGTTGACGCCAAATCGGAATTCTCCGAACGTCATGACGATGGGCTCCTCCAGATAGGCACATGCGTCCATACGGGAGGGCGGGTGAGGAATAAAATTGAATAGATCAGTTTTTTCCCTGTTACCTCGATCCATCGCGTTGCTTGTTGTCGATGAAATCGAAGATCTTGAACGTGCCATCGAGATCAGCTCCTTGCAACCTCTAGTTCCCACAGACGGCGCCAATTGACAAAGGATTACTTTGTCAATGCCTACAGATTGTAGACTAGGGTTTTGCTAGAAGTAGAGGGCAAGTAGATCTCGAAGGTTTAGGCGAAAAGTACTCGACGATTATGAAAACTAGGGTTATGTTGGCAGTAGATTCGATCCTTTCTTTGTCCCTCGACTCCCCCTTATATAGGAGGCGGAGCCGAGGGTTTCGTAATACGCAAGTTTACAGAGTTCGGGACGGTTTCTAACTCATCCCGCCAGATTACAAACAACACTTCCTATTACAACTCTATCTTTCCTTAATATATCTTGGGCTTCCGAATCTTCTTATTCTTCGAGTAGTGGGCCTTCAATAAACCCCGGGTACTATCTTCGGCAGGCCCAATTGGGATGCCTATGTCACCTATACATATGACAAGTGTATTAGGTGTGTTGGGGACACAAGAGACTTCTTGTATCTTAATTGCAGGGTTGCTTGAGAGGACTATCTTTGACCTCTACCTCCCTGAGTTCGATAAACCTTGGGTGATCCACTTAAGGGAAACTTGCTGCTGTTCTACAAACCTCTGCTCTTGGAGGCCCAACACTGTCTAGAAGAATAGAAGCACACGTAGACATCAACATACATGGGCTGGAAAAGAGCTCATGGTCCGTCATCGAATCGCTGACTACCTCTGAGCCAATAAACCATCGACCTAGGACGCACTGTTGCCTATGCCACCGACAACAGCCAAGGCATTCCACCCCTATTGGCGACAAAGATGGGATCCACCAACAAGGTTTAAGAGCATCTCCAGCCGTTGGGGCTCCCCGGGCCAAAATCTGGCGCTATTTAGCGCCGGATTGGACGAAAGTTTGGCCCGGGGAGCGCCGAAGTTCCAGCCGTCTCCCCGGTAGATGATACGTCTCCAACGTATCGATAATTTCTTATGTTCCATGCTACTTTATTGATGATACCTACATGTTTTATGCACATTATATGTCGTATTTACGCATTTTCTGGAACTAACCTATTAACAAGATGCCGAAGAGCCAGTTGCTGTTTTTGGTTTCAGAAATCCTAGTAACAAAATATTCTCGGAATTGGACGAAATCAACGCCCAGGGTCCTATTTTTGCACGAAGCTTCCAGAAGACCGAAAGGGATAAGAAGTGGGGCGACGAGGCGCCGCCACCATAGGGCCGCGCGGCCAGAGGGGGGCCCGCGCCGCCCTATGGTGTGGGCCCCTCGTCAGCCCTCCGACTCTGCCCTTCCGCCTACAAATAGCCTCCGTCGCGAAAACCCCAGTACCGAGAGCCATGATACGGAAAACCTTCCAGAGACGCCGCCGCCGCGAATCCCATCTCGGGGGATTCAGGAGATCGCCTCCGGCACCTCGCCGGAGAGGGGATTCATCTCCCGGAGGACTCTTCACCGCCATGGTCGCCTCCGGAGTGATGAGTGAGTAGTTCACCCCTGGACTATGGGTCCATAGCAGTAGCTAGATGGTTGTCTTCTCCTTGTTGTGCTTCATTGTTGGATCTTGTGAGCTGCCTAACATGATCAAGATCATCTATCTGTAATTCTATATGTTGTGTTTGTCGGGATCCGATGGATAGAGAATACTATGTTATGGTGATTATCAATCTATTGTTTATGTGTTGTTTATGATCTTGCATGCTCTCCGTTATTAGTAGAGGCTCTGGCCAAGTTTGTACTTTTAACTCCAAGAGGGAGTATTTATGCTCGATAGTGGGTTCATGCCTTCATTGACACTGGGACAGTGACAGAAAGTTCTAAGGTTGTGATGTGTTGTTGCCACTAGGGATAAAACATTGATTCTATGTCTAAGGATGTAGTTGTCGATTACATTACGCACCATACTTAATGCAATTGTCCGTTGCTTTGCAACTTAATACCGAATGGGGTTCGGATGATAACTCGAAGGTGGACTTTTTAGGCATAGATGCAGTTGGATGGCCGTCTATGTACTTTGTCGTAATGCCCGGATTAAATCTCACTATATTTATCATATCATGTACATGCATTGTTATGCCCTTCTCTATTTGTCAATTGCCCGACTGTAATTTGTTCACCCAACGTGCTTTTATCTTATGGGAGAGACACCTCTGGTGAACTGTGGACCCCGGTCCTATTCTTTACATAGCATACAATCTACTGCAATTGTTCTTTACTGTTTTCTTGCAAACAATCATTTTCCACTCGATACGCTTAATCCTTTGTTACAGCAAGCCGGTGAGATTGACAACCTCACTGTTTCGTTGGGGCAAAGTAATTTGGTTTTGTTGTGCGAGATTCCACGTTGGCGCCGGAATCCCTGTTGTTGCGCCGCATCACATTTCGCCACCATCAACCTTCAACGTGCTTCTTGGCTCCTCCTGGTTCGATTAAACCTTGGTTTCTTTCTGAGGGAAAACTTGCCACTGTGCGCATCATACCTTCCTCTTGGGGTTCCCAACGGACGTGTACATCTATGCGCATCAGTAGACACCCAGGGTTGGGCGTTTTTTAGAAAAAAACGTCCATGAATGCCAAATTTCTTGCATAATTCAGCGAATTTGACAAATTTTTCCAACATTTGGCTTATTTTTACAAATAAACGTTCCAGTTCAACAAAACAAGACAAGTTTTCAAACAAATCAAATGGAAACTAGTTGGTGTTGCCTCGAAGCGTCCATATGTGCTCCACCAGATCATCATGCAGTTGTTGATGCATTGTGGAGTCTCGAATCTCCTGACGCATAGCGATGAACGCAGCCCACGATGCCGGCACCTGGTGGTTAGGCTGTGCAAGAGGATCCTCTCTGTCATATGGTGCAGCTTGTTCGCTCAGAGGAACCGGATACTTCTGCTCATCCTCGATAATCATGTTGTGTAAGCACACACAACAGTTCATCACCTCCCACATCTGATCTTTGGACCAAGTCAAAGCGGGAAACCGGACTACAGCAAATCTCTGCTGGAGGACACCAAATGCACGCTCGATGTCCTTTCGGCAACCTTCTTGTAGCTTGACAAACTCCACCTCCTTAGGGACGACGGTGCCTGAGATAGTCTTCACAAATGTTGCCCACTTTGGATAGATACCTTCTGCAAGATAGTATCCCTTGTTGTACTGGAGGCCATTGATCACAAAGTTAACCGGGGGAGCATGACCCTCAACAAGCTTAGAGAAGATCGGCGAGCACTGCAAGACGTTGATGTCGTTGTTGGATCCCGGCATACCAAAGAAGGAGTGCCAAATCTAGAGATCATGGGTAGCCACTGCCTCAAGTATCACAGTGCAGCCTTTTTTGTGACCCTTGTATATTCCCTGCCAGGCAAACAGATAGTTCTTCCATTTCCAATGCATGCAGTCAATGCTTCCAAGCATCCCTGGAAATCCTCGAGCTTCATTGACAGCGAGGATCTTAGCAATGTCTTCGACAGTCGGTGATCTCAAGTAGATGTCCCCGAACACTGCTATCACCGTCCTACAGAACCGGTAGAAACAATCAAGGGCGGTGGACTCTGATGTCTACGCACGCTTCTATTCTTGTAGACAGTGTTGGGCCTCCAAGAGCAGAAGTTTGTAGAACAGCAGCAAGTTTCCCTTAAGTGAATCACCCAAGGTTTATCGAACTCAGGGAGGTAGAGGTCAAAGATATTCCTCTCAAGCAACCCTGCAATTAAGATAGAAGAAGTCTCTTGTATCCCCAACACACCTAATACACTTGTCAGATGTATAGGTGCACTAGTTCGGCGAAGAGATAGTAAAACACAGGTGGTATAGATGGTGGTAAACGGTAATTGCGATCTGAAGTAAATATTGCAGGAAGTAAAGATGCAGTAAAACAGTAAATAAGTGATGTTTGCAGTATTTGGAAACAAGGCCTAGGGATCATACTTTCACTAGTGGTCACTCTCAACATTGCAATCATAATTGAATATAAATATAAGCACTTCATCATACTGCGTACTCTCTTGTTGGATAAAGAACTCAAATTCATTGGGCAAGTGTGCAAAAGCACACCTCAAAGGCGTATTCCCAAGTACTAATAAACACCCCACACTGTCAACGTGAGCATTCATAGGAGGTACTAACACACCACAATTCATAAGCGAGTTACACACGGCGCACACACTGTACCGTTACACCGAGGTCACAGTAACCTCAAAGTTCACATAATAAAACACTTGAATAGCATATGACATCTAGATTGTAAAGCCTATGATCACATAAATGAATAAATAAATGCTACTCTCAAACACTCTCTTGTTGGATAACAAACACCATTCATTGTGTAGAGCAACAAGAGCTCCCTCAAGCCGGAGTAAACAAGTTCCACAACGTCATAAAGGAAACACACACGATGCACACACTGTCACCATTACACCGTGGAGAGTGAATCCGGAGTTCATATTTAAAGTAACCTCTAGAGTGCATAATAGACAAGAGTAACATCTACATATTCATAAAGATCACACCATGGGAGAGAGAGATGAACCATATAGCTACTGGTAGAGCCCTCAGCCTCGGGGGAGAACTACTCCCTCCTCATCATGGGAGACAGCAACGGTGATGAAGATGGCGGTGGTGTCGATAGATGGATTCCGGGGGCACTTCCCCGTCCCGGCGGCGTGCCGGAACAGAGACTTCTGTCCCCCGAACTTGGCTTCGCGATGGCGGCGGCTACGTAACTTTCCGTGAAGGAAGACCGATTTAGGGTTTTCGCGACTGGAAGAATATATAGGCGGAAGGGCGGCGTCGGAGGAGTCCCGAGGGGCCCACACCATAGGGACCCCCTTGGCCGCGCCGCCAGGTGGGGTGGCCACCTCGTGGCCCCTCTCCGTCTCTCCTTCGGTGTTCTGGAACCCTCCGTGGAAAATAAGGCCTTGGGCTTTTGTTTCTTCCAATTCCGAGAATATTTCCTGTGTAGAATTTCTGAAACCAAAAACAGCAGAAAACAGGAACTGGCACTTCGGCATCTTGTTAATAGGTTAGTTCCGGAAAATGCATAAAAATGATATAAAGTGTGAACAAAACATGTAGGTATTGTCATAAAACTAGCATGGAACATCAGAAATTATAGATACGTTGGAGACGTATCAGACTCCACCATCCGAAGATAGTCATTGGTAGAATCACCAGGAGCTCCATATGCCAGCATCCGCATAGCCACCGTGCACTTTTGGAGGGCGGAAAACCCTGCCATGCCGGTGCAATCCGACTTGCATCTGGAATATGAGTCGTACTCTCGAAGGGCATACACAATTTTAAGGAAGAGCTTCCGGCTTATCCTGAAACGATGCCTAAAAACAGCCTCATTGTGCAATAGATCGTCGGCGAAGTAGTCGACGTAGAGCATGCAGTAGCCCTCCATTCGCTGCCTCGGCTTGCACTTCCGGCGACCTGGTGCCGACCCACCACGGCGACCAATGGCCGACTCGGCGTACAAGCCGGACAGGCAAGCTAGGATCAGCAGGTGCTCCTCGTCTCGGGCGGCGGCTGCCATTTCTTCTTCAAAAAGCTCGGAGAATATCTGCTCCTCCTCCTCGTCGGAGTCCATGTCCGGCCAGGAAATTGGACGAACGCCTACCGGGCGTGTCGACGAGGAGTGATGTGAGGGAGCTGCCCAGCGGCGAAAAATAGGCAGAGGGCACAGGCGGCGGAATATAGGCTGCTGGGTGGAGGAACGGCGGAGTTGAGGCAACCGGCCGGCGGATTGGTGACGGGGTGGTGCCGGCGGCGACAGAGCAACAGGAGGGAGGGGGATTTGCGTCGACAAAGTGGTGGGGTGATACGTCTCCGACGTATCGATAATTTCTTATGTTCCATGCTACTTTATTGATGATACCTACATGTTTTATGCACATTATATGTCGTATTTGTGCATTTTCTGGAACTAACCTATTAACAAGATGCCGAAGTGCCAGTTCCTGTTTTCTGCTGTTTTTGGTTTCAGAAATCCTAGTAACGAAATATTCTCGGAATTGGACGAAATCAACGCCTAGGTTCCTATTTTGCCCGGAAGCATCCAGAAAACATCCAGGGGCGCCGCCACATCGCGAACCTCCAATTCGGGGGACAGAAGTCTCTGTTCCGGCACCCTGCCGGGACGGGGAAGTGCCCCCGGAAGGCTTCTCCATCGACACCGCTGCCATCTCCACCGCCATCTTCATCACCGCTGCTGCTCCCATGAGGAGGGAGTAGTTCTCCATCGAGGCTCGGGGCTGTACCGGTAGCTATGTGGTTCATGTCTCTCCTATGTACTTCAATACAATAATCTCATGAGCTGCCTTACATTATTGAGATTCATATGATGATGCTTGTAATCTAGATGTCATTATGCTAGTCAAGTGGGTTTTACTTATGTGATCTCCGGAGACTCCTTGTCCCACGTGTGTAAAGGTGACAGTGTGTGCACCGTGTGGGTCTTTTAGGCTATATTTCACAGAATACTTATTCACTGTTATGAATGGCGTAGTGAAGTGCTTATTTATATCTCTTTATGATTGCAATGTGTTTTGTATCACAATTTATCTATGTGCTACTCTAGTGATGTTATTAAAGTAGTTTATTCCTCCTACACGGTGTAATGGTGACAGTGTGTGCACTCGTGTTACTACTTGGCGTAGGCTATGATTATGATCTCTTGTAGATTATGAAGTTAACTATTGCTATGATGGTATTGATGTGATCTATTCCTCCTACATGCGTGAAGGTGACAGTGTGCATGCTATGCTAGTACTTGGTTTAGTCGTGTCGATCTTTCATGCACTCTAAGGTTATTTAAATATGAACATTTAATTGTGGAGCTTGTTAACTCCGGCATTGAGGGTTCGTGTAATCCTACGCAATGTGTTCATCATCCAACAAGAGAGTGTAGAGTATGCATTTATCTATTCTGTTATGTGATCAAAGTTGAGAGTGTCCACTAGTGAAAGTCTAATCCCTAGGCCTTGTTCCTAAATACTGCTATCACTGCTTGTTTACTGTTTTACTGCGTTACTACTGCTGCGTTACTACTGCTTGTTTACTTCCTACAATATTACTACCATCAACTGCACGCCAGCAAGCTATTTTCTGGCGCCGTACTACTGCTCATATTCATTCATACCACTTGTATTTCACTATCTCTTCGCCGAACTAGTGCACCTATTAGGTGTGTTGGGGACACAAGAGACTTCTTGCTTTGTGGTTGCAGGGTTGCATGAGAGGGATATCTTTGACCTCTTCCTCCCTGAGTTCGATAAACCTTGGGTGATCCACTTAAGGGAAAACTTGCTGCTGTTCTACAAACCTCTGCTCTTGGAGGCCCAACACTGTCTACAAGAATAGAAGCACCCGTAGACATCATGGGGTTGGTCTGTTCTCTCGCCGATAGAGCGGACCCGTTCCCGCTTTTCTCTCGTCCGGAGCCCCCGAGCGCACCCCGGGGGGGCGGGGATGGCCTGGGCTCTCCGGATGGATGAAAAGCCGGGGGTGCGACTGGGCCGTTTTCGTCCATCCGGATGAAAAAAAGACGCCCTGGGGGCCTCATCGGGAGACGGGTGGAGATGCTCTAAGATCAAGATGGGTTCACCACCACATACAAAATTTTGCACATATAGATGCATACACGTAAGAATTATATATATCTAGTTGAACGGCGCTATATACTTAATTGTATTATAATTGATGTTGAGTTAGTAATTATTAAAGACCATCGTACCCTTAGGTATGAAGAGGTACGGAACAATCTCAACCGAAGAACGTTATCTATACGATACTATTAGCATTTCCTATCTGCGTGCTAGTAACTAGTAAGAACAGCAGATAAAAAAAAACTAGTAAGAACAGTTGTGATAGCTGGTTGTAAGAATAGTTCTCTCTCTATTTTTTTGCTCTTCTCTGTTAGCTGTGGAAACTACCGTTTATTTGTTGTCTTTAAGTTGGATTGAAGTGGTGTCCGTCAAAGCAGAGGAGCCACCGTTCTCAAAGATCTTCAGGAGCATTGGGATCTTCATGACGATCATATACAAGAAAGATAACAGGGGCGCCTTTAGCCCCATGGTTCTGAGAAATCACCTCCAGGTCAGCTGAAAATGATCTGATGAGATGGCAAAAAAAATACACCATCTCTCGGAGCATTGATTCTTTGAAAACCCAATTGACCTGCAATCTCTAAGGGCATCTCCAATGGCGCGACCTAAACAGTCCTGCCTCGTTCGAACCGGTCCGTCCAGACAGTAGGACCGCTTGCGCACACTCTAGCATTGCGACCAAAACAGACCGACTGGTATGTCACGATCTATCGGTCTACTAAATTTGGGGAGCCGATGCATCTGCGCGGACGCACCGCAGACAGGGTGCATGTCCTCCTACACGTTTAGCAGGCCCGCATGGCAGCGACCCGAGGGTATAAGGCTGCCGGCGGCAGCAACCATGGCCATCAAATCCATCGCTGACCATTGCTGCTGCCTCGACTCCTTCACCGGCATTAATGCCACTAGCGCTAGAAGGTACGCGAGCATTGATGGCCAGAGCTACTTAAACTAGCCCTGTGTATGTCTCTCCTCCCTAGTCCCACCGCCATCGCCATTGCTAGCAAAACGCCTCCAAAACCTACGCCGATGAAGATGCCTAAGTGGTTGAAGGAGATGATCAATGACCATGAGGCGGGATCCTCGTCACCGTCACTGGTCGTCTCCGCTAGGTGTGACAGATTTCTTCAGGCCACAAGCCGCTGCAGCGGCGATGCTCCACCAGCTGCCCCAGCGACGCGAGCGCAACATGCACTAAATGCCCATGCCGGTGTGCTATCGACAGTGGGCACAAGCCAACCCGTGCCTACAGCGCGATGTCTCGCTGCTCGACGCTGACATCCGAACCGCGATAGGGCGCCAGTGCCACCACCGCCGATAGGCGAGGGCTAGAGGCGGAGATGCGTTGTCGCATGCATCTGCTTCTACAGGTTCTGCACTACGACCATGCGTACCTACGACACGAGACTTCTGGCAGGCATTCCTCGCCTAGGAACACGAGGCACGACGGGCGACGCGGGAAGTGTGGGACTTCTAGCCTAGTGAGGATTGCGACGACCTCTCCACAGCCACCGACGAGGACGACGGCGACACGCCTCCCGTTGCGGTGAATAGGAGCCTGCTCGAGACTAAGACGAGGAGGTGGCCATCGCCTGAGCCTTGGAGGAGTCAAAGGCGGAGGAGTAGTCCAAATGAAAGTGGGACGGCCTTGACAAGGTCGTTCGCCTCACAGCGATGGTGGCGGAGCACAACTCCTCGCTACCACCGCCACCACCACTGCCGCCGCACAAGCCACGGCTAGCCGCGTGGGAAGGGCAGCTGGTTCCATCACCGTAGAAGAGTATGCCACCGGCGCTCCCTGTGTGGTAGCCATGTCGCCTGCACCGCAACATGGAGCACTGGAGTACCCTGCGTGGGCACAATGGGGTCTTGGACACCACCCCCGTTCGTCGACCTCACCGAGGACAGCGAAGATGAGTAGATGGTGGTGCCGTCGACAGAAGACGTAGTTAGGTTTAGTAATTTTTTTTTCCTTACAGGTTTTATTTGAATTTCAGTAGTTTGTTGTCTTCCGCTATCGGGTTAGAATGGTCATCGTGGACCGGGGTCGCTACTAGTCGCACTGACCAAGCAGGCCAAACCACGACACATTTTTTTGTCCGGCGTGAGCCTAACGAACCAAATCGAACTGAATGGGTTGTTGTTTTGGGTCGCGTCGGTAGAGATGTCCTAACGAGGCTTTTGAATCCAACCTTGACCCCAATAACTTAGGCTGGACAGTGATGACTCATATTTCTGCTAAGTCTTGTCGGTTTAGGTAAGTAATTACGCCTTGCAGTGCGTCTGATGAAAATACTTCTTGTACCCCCGTTTCCACGCACGTCGCTTTATTTTTCAGTTGGACATATTTGTGCTGTTGCCCAGAAGACTTGTTTTATTTCTTGATTCGCAGCAGAACAAGGACGAAAAAATACCCAAAGTCAGCTGCTGGACTCATTAAATGCTACTGGAATTAATAAAGCAAAGCTTCATAGTCTTTATGTACATATTAGCGTACAAAAGATTCACTTGAACGATTTTTGGCCTGTGTGGAGTCTGAACACGCACCCCCTCCTGCTTCAGCGCGTCAGTCCCCGCGTTTAGAAAAACAAAATATAGTACGGAGTAGTACAATACTAGTACTTTATACTCATTTTTTTTTCGATAAAGGAGCATCGCCCCAGCCTCTGCATCAATAGATGCACACGGCTTTCTTTATTAAAAAACAAGTGTCAAATCACCATAAACCATCCTCACTTATTACAAACTCATATGCCTCGACAAGAAAGGTGAGGAACTTCTGCTTAGCTACAAACTCGTCAGGTTAACAGTCACTTGCATGACGCAGCACGTACGCGTTTACTCTCCAGTCTCCACTAACTCTGGTCACTATGCGTGATTCATACCATCTAGCTAGCTAGCTAGCCCCATACAAATATGCTACCAGGGACCGTGCTAATGCTTTACTGGGAGATCGAGAGTGTATGCTCATACATTTGAACCAGCGATAAGTTCTTCTTTGTCCAAAGTGAAGCAGAAGCACAACATACACATCACACTAGCAGGGCAGCTCCGGTCGGCAATACTGCATCGACATCGCCAGCGCCAGGGCCATGGTAGACGGGACAAAGAAGCCGTACGTCGTCGCTGTGGCCATCCAGGTCATCTACACTGGCCTCTTCGTCGTCTCCAAGGCGGCATTTGACAGTGGCATCAACACCTACGTCTTCATCTTCTACCGCCTCACCGCCGCAACGGCCCTCCTCCTCCCCCTAGCCCTCATCTCCAGCTGCCGGAGACGATCAACCACTATGGCGACAACAATGTCGTGCTGGCTTGTCTTCAAGCTCTTCCTCTACGCCTTACTCGGGTATGCACATATATCCACGCATTTCTCACTGGGAAGTTCATTTTTTTCCCTGAAAATGTTATAAGGAGGTTCAAGATCGTTAGCGGGGATGTACACGGAAGGCATGATTATGGTTCAAAGTTTTGAAAAATATTTGAATGATCAAATATAAGAAGTTCCAAAAAAAAATCAACAATGTGTTTTTAGTCAAATTTTGGCAAGATCTAATCTGTTTTTTTTTTAACTATTATGTTACATGCATTGCAGGAACACCTTCACCCTGAATGTGTACAACGGGAGCCTGAAGCAAACCTCAGCTACCGTGGGGTCGGCGGCCACAAACTCAATGCCGGTCGCCACCTTCCTACTCGCGCTGCTGCTACGGATGGAGGCGGTCAAGGTTCGGAGCCGCTCTGGACTAGGTAAGCTCGTTGGCGTCGCGTTGTGCGTCGCGGGAGTTCTTGTCATCGCCTTCTACGCAGGGCCTTCGATACGTCCACTCGCCCATCACCCCATCTTTGCTCACAAGCCACACAGCGTCAGTAATAGCGCATGGATCAGAGGCACCTTCCTTCTTCTCCTCGCATGTGCAACATGGTCTCTTTGGATCGTCCTACAGGTTAGCCTGCATTAAGTTAGGAGTTAATTTCACATTCATCTCTTGTATGCGTCTCTTAATCTATGAAGTGGTTAATTTTACTTATACTACATGTACTATATGCTTATGTTTGTGAACTGTCATGCATTTTCGTGCATGGATGTAATTAATGTTTATTACCGTTTCTTTACTTATTTCCATTCACATGCATATGTACGTTGATTTGGGTTTATTTAATCATTTGCATTTATATACTATATATCTTAATGTATGTGTGTAATGCATGCAGGTTCCGTTGCTTAAAGAATACCCAAACAAGCTCATGGCGACCGCGATGCAGTGCTTGTTTGGTGCACTTCAGTCCTTTGTTGTGGCTGTGGTAGTTGAGAGGGACTTGGCCAAATGGAAGCTTGGGTTGGATATCGGCCTCCTTGCCATCCTTTACTCGGTTAGTGAGCTACTTTTGTTATCTTTTCTCTTGGTAAATGCATGAATAGTTTTGTAATCTTTATTTGAGTGGACAAATTTTCAAATCAATGTTGGTGCAAATGATGGACTCACTATCACCACGTTCAAATGTTGCAGGCTTTCTTGGGGACAGGTGCATTGATGTACCTTCAAGCATGGTGCGCGGAGATGAAAGGACCCGTGTTTGTCGCAATGTGGAGCCCATTGGCTCTGGTTTTCACGATCGTCTGCTCGTCTTTCTTCCTTGGAGAAGCCGTACACCTCGGAAGGTACGTAATCTTTTGAAAGCAAATAGTTTAACTGAATAGATATCTAACAATTTTCATGGTAAAATGGAAAAATTGAGAACTATTTTAGCACCTTAAAGGTTGCCTATTCATTAAGGCAAAAGGTCTACTACCTCGCATTTGGAGTCGCATATTTTTAGGGAGCATACCAAAATCTCTAAATATCAAAGACAATGATACTAGCAAACTAAAGATTACTCGAAAATATGAGTTGAAATACTGCAATTATTCTAAATCAATTTGAGTGACATAAATTATGATAGGAAAAACTAATTTGTTTGCCCTTGATTTTGCAGTATTTTGGGTGGAATTCTACTCGTTGGTGGCCTATACAGCGTGTTGTGGGGAAAAAACAAGGAAAATGAAAACAAGGTAACACCGGTGGTGCTAGAAGAAATACAAAGTCAAGGAGAAGGAACCGCAGTACATGAGAAACATGAAGAAGACGAGTTAACATCACATGTATAAAGCTCAATTTACACCCAAATGAATGTAACGCTTGTTAGATATATGTACGGTTGAGATTAGATTAGGTTTAGATCTGGTAAAAAATTTCGATCTGGTAAAAATAAAATTTTTCTTGCACTTAAACTCTCCTACCGCATTGTAACTCTATATATATCTCACAAGGGTCCAAGCAATATGACACACAAATCTAGGGTTTTACAATTTCAATATGGTATCAAAGCAGTTAGCCTCGCGGCGTCGATCTTAGGTCCTCCCACCATTTCCGCATTGTGCCGCTCCCGAGGAGATCTCTCCTCGGGGGGGGGGCGGCACCCGATTTTGATCAAAGATTAGTTCGGTTTAGATTGGATTAGATTCAGTTTTCGAAATTTCCCAATTTCTATACTAGATCCAATTAGCCAAATAGACACGATGATCCTATACTCCCGTGAGAAAATCCTGCGGAGAAGAAGCGGTTGAAATCATCTAGCTCACGCAGGCGCAGCGACCAGCAGCAGCTCCGATCTGGCCTCCGGGGTGCATCACGTGGGCTCTACATCAACGAGCCCGGACCACGCAGCCGCGCACACGAGATCTCAGAGAGTATACACCGGCACGACGTCCTCGAGAGCTGCTGGCCAAACTCTGTGCAATCCGTGCGAGTTCAGTTGGGACACGCACGGCTGCCCCACAAAACCTTTGCCTAGGATGCAAATCCATCTACGCACGGGCCTAATCCTGCCGGATCGCACCGGCCGTCGCCCACGCGGACACTATCAGCAGCTTCAGCATGCCAACATACACGCGCCTCTTCAAAAACAAGTGCGCCATCACATCATCTACGTCGCCGGCCGATCTGCACCTACGTCGCCGATCCGAAACATCTCCGTCAAGCTGTACAACTACACCAAAATCTACGTCAAGTTCTACATCGTCAACTACATCGCCAAGATCGACATCACTACGGTCTTCACCGACATCTTCGTCAGCACATTGCCGCCACGTAAAACCTAAAACCCTAGAAAATAAAAACGTGCAATTTTTTGGTGCTTTCGGCAAATGAGGCTACACCACATATGCCGACTATGACATCGACCACACCTTGATCACGGGTACATCACGATCGGCTACCTCGACATCGTTATCAAGAAAACGTCTACAGCAACTGAACAACTCCAATTAACAATGTTCGTGTTGTCACTTGCGTTCAGGATACTCCCGCTGTGACTGCGAGAGGGAAGAGAAGGAACCAGAAGGGGACGCCAATTATGACAAGGAGAAGAAGCGACGGGAGCACGACAGACTCCAAATCCAGTAGCAAGCGTTCGCTTCACTCCTACGACTGAGAGGGAATATTCGGATACATGTACGGGTGAGATTATATTAGGTTTAGATCTTCTTTCACTTCAAGTCTCCTACCGCATTGTAACTCTATATACCCCACAAGGGTCCAAGCAATACGACACACAATTCTAGGGTTCTACAATTTCAGTACCGCTAACAACATGTGACATGATTGCATAAAAGAAGTACCTTCTATAGAAAATCACAAATTTTCAGTATATACTTCTCATGTAACAAGTTAGTTGACGGCACGGTCTTCATTGTTAAACTTCGACAATCAATATATGTGTAATTTTTTATTCCAATAAGATTGTGTTAGCACCAGATTTTAACCAGATCAGGTGATGGGCCATGATGAAGATGGGCTTGAAGGATATATACACGGAATGTCTCTGAATCGGCCTTGTACGAGAATTTGGGCTGAATTGCCCGTGTATCTGTACATTAGTAGATTGCATCTTAGTTTAGAATTAAGAGATAGAGTTTAGCTCGTACACGGTTAGGTGTACTTCCAAAGATAGAAAGTCTCTGGACTATAAATATGTACCTAGGGTTATTGAGAAAGGAGGACGATCACGTTCACAACAAACACAAACCAGGCGCATCGCCACCCCTTGTTTCGAGGGTTTCTTTCGGGTAAGCATCATGCTGCCTAGATCGCATCTTGCGATCTAGGCAGTATACGTTTATTCGTTATCTGGTATTGCTCGTGCTGAAACGTTGTTGATGGCGAGCAATACTGTTTATCTTAGGTGTTTTGGGGTTTGCATCGATGCTCTTATGATCTGCTTAATTAGCTATGCTGCCCCACGACATCTAGCTGCCCTTACACCTATCTTAGGTGTAAGGGCAGCACCTTGCTTAGTCTTTATTTAGTAGATTCGATCTGTTGCGGTTGCTCCTTGTTCTTCAAGGATTAGTTTAATATCTGCATAGTTAGGCCTTGCAAACGGGTTGAACGATCCAGTAGCGCGTAGGGTACGGTTTGCTGATCCTAGAAGGGACGTTCCGGGAATCGACACCATGTTGGTTTTTAGGCCTCATCTAGGGTTAGTTTTCCGTTATCTTACGTATCTGCCAGGCTCAATCACGTGTAGGATGTTCCGGTTATGCGGTGAAAACCCTAAACTGTCGTAGATTTGATTAGCTTAGTATTGATAAAGCAAGAAACCCATGTTATTGCATATCTAACATGATCCATGGGTTGATCGGCTCCTTGAGTCGATCTACAGGGTAACCTGAGAGCCGATCGAGGCTCATTTAATGTTTACGTGTCTACCATGCAGGAAACTAATCGAAGCGATCCAACACCTTCCTGACCAGGTATAGGTCAGGTGGCATGCCCTCGCATCCGCTAGGACGCGTGCCGGAGCACTGCGGGCCGTTGATCGAGGTGCCAAGGCCAACGAGCAGTCTTGGGAGCCTCCCGGCTCTTCGTGTTGCTTAACCGCTGCCCGCCGGTGGGTTTTGGCAGGCAACACATTCTGGCACGCCCGGTGGGACATTCTACGACAACGGCATCAGCATCTGCAGCTGAGATGGCGGATAAGCCAGTCACGTACGACGAGCTGACTGATGATCACAAGAAGAATTATGATACGATCAAATCTCAGTTCGAAGCCGATCTCATCGGCTCTTTCGAGAGAACCCGTTCGCACGGCATCAGGTGGAAGGGATTCTCACCCGAAGGCGTTCTTGACGGGATAGACCTATCTCTCCCTTCAGTGGAACGCACCAGAGCTCTGCGCCAAGAAGTCAACTACATGGTGGCTCATTCCATGCACCGTTTTTCTGAGAGCTTGCTGAACTCTTTGGAGCGCATTGCGGTGCGCGTGGTTCAGGAAATCATGAAGCATCAGTACTCCCCTTCAGGACCTACTCTAGGGACTCACCAGGGAGAGGTACCGCTCTACACCAGACCACCGGTGCCATTCGCGCTTGCCGCTCCGGAGCTACAGGCTTCACCGGCATACGTCGTCTACAAGGTTGGAGGTGATCCTGGAGATTGCCAATTCCTGTCTGAGCCACCCAAAGAAATCCCGCATGGATACGTGTGCACATACGTGCCTGACTGCAACAACTTCACGCGCACGAACCAGATGGCAGCGACATGGATTTCAGCAGGAGGGATTCCTGGAGTAGGAGTGATTTACGGGGCGGACGCCGAAAGACGAGCGTGGCTAGCTAAATATGCCACCGGAACGAGTCATGAAAGCTCAGCCCCTGCAGGGCATACCCAGGATCAAATCAGCACGATCTTGAGAGACCAGTTCGGCATCCTGCCAAAGAAGAGAACAATCGGCTACTCAAAGCCGTATCCTAATGAATATGACCTGATCCCGCTACCGCCCAAGTATCGGCTCCCGACTTCACAAAATTCGGTGGATCGAAGGATCTAGCTCGATTGAGCATGTGAGCCGATATTTGGCACAGTTGGGCATGGTTCCAGCATCTGACCCGCTACGTGTAAGGTTCTTTGCGCAATCTCTCACGGGTCCAGCTTTTGGGTGGTATACCTCGTTGCCACCAGATTCAGTTCGGTCATGGAAGCAACTGGAAGAGCAGTTTCACATACAATATCACTCAGAAGCTACCGAAGCTGGCATTGCCGATCTGACACAGGTGCGGCAAAGGCGGGGAGAGACGGTGTCTGAATACATTCAGCGTTTCAGGACTGTCAAGAACCGATGTTATTCGGTTCGTTTATCTGAGAAGGAAGCAGTCGATCTGGCAGTAGCAGGCCTCTCGGCACCGCTCAAGGATCTGACTTTCCAAGCGGACTACAATTCACTGGCGCATCTGGTTCAGAAACTGACATTGTATGAACAGCGCCACCCAGAATTGTACCAAGACAAGTTCAAGCGCCCGGTAGCCCTGGTCGAGGCAGAAGAAGATGAAGACTTTGCAGAAGATCAGGAAGTCGCCGTGGCTGAATGGGCTCGGGGGGCAGCACCCGTGTCCTGCAAGTGGGTGAAACAACCAGGGCCTGCAAAGGGGTTTGACTTTGACATAAGCAAAGCTGAGCAGATTTTCGATTTGCTGCAGAAGGAAAAACAGCTGAAGTTCCCCGAAGGCCATAAATTCCCTATGGTGCAACAAATAAACGGGAGACCGTACTGCAAATGGCACCACTCATTCACCCACGTCACCAACGACTGCAAAGAGTTGCGTCGGCAGATTCAAATGGCAATAGAGTCAGGCCGATTGATCTTCAGCCAATTTGCCATGAAGGTGGACACACATCCGTTTCCTGGCGTCAACATGGTGGAACTCGATCACTCCATGAGGTGCGGGTCAGGTTTCTCTTTCGATGTTAACATGGCAGGGCTTGTAAACCGCCATGGCAAGGATATAGGAGAAAGCAGTCACTCCTGTGGCAAGGATAAGGAGGAGGCCGATCCACGCGACCGGCCCCGATATGAGGACAGACGGTACCTGATCGGGGAAGAAGTGAGAAGCGTGCGATATCAACGACCACTCTCTGCACATCTCCTTAACAAATATGAGCATCAGTATGACCGACGTCGGTGCTACGACGTGGACGATGAGAGATATCGTCGGTCTGATGCAGACAACAGGAAATATCGTCGATATGATAGAGGCGATGCAGGATATGAGCGCCGCGCTAGGGGGCAGTCGAGAGAGCAGGAAGACCCGGACGGTACATCGGGATTGTCCTTTCTTTAAGCACTGTTGGGACTCAGGAATGAGCCGATTGCCTACAATCGGCAACTGCCCGGAGTGTAGTCGACCAAGGAAGGGCGCAAGTGAGGTGTCAGTGTTCAGATGTCTAGGACCCCTCCCACCTCAGGACCGACGAGCTGAGTCATCTCGAGATGAAGATTTCGAGGAATCAGAAGATGAAGAAGAAGATAGATATCACCGGCCAAGGTGGTGCCCTGATGGACTCAGCCACTCCCAAAACGTAGAGTGCAGCGGCTACGTAACTTGGAGGAAGCCGAGGCACAGTACCTGTACAACTTAGGAAAGCTCGGCCCGATCTGGCCGTAAAAATTCAGCAAACGTTGGAGACGGAGGCACGGCCACAGAAGAAAGTATGGCGCCCCAAACAGACAAAAGCCGATGCGGAGGCATCGGCTGGCACAAACATGGTGTTCATACTGCCGTCAGAGTTTCGTACTCCAGGGACCGAAGAAGAGCCAGTAGCACAACTTGACTGCGGTCCGCGGCCAGTTATCTTTGAGAAGCCACAAGAGAGGAGCTACAGGCATTTGAAAGCCCTGTACCTACGAGGATATATCAATGGGCAGCCTATCGGCAAGATGTTGGTCGACACAGGAGCAGCAGTCAATATCATGCCGTACTCCATGTTACGACGTTTGGGACGTTCCAACGAAGATCTGATCAAGACCAACGTCACACTAAGCGATTTCAACGGCCAAGCATCAGAAGCACAAGGCGTTCTGAACGTGGAGCTGACTGTGGGCCGGAAAACCATCCCTACGTCGTTCTTTATCGTCGACAGCAAGAGCACTTACGCTGTCCTGCTAGGGAGAGATTGGATCCACGCCAACTGTTGTGTTCCATCCACAATGCACCAATGCCTGATACAGTGGGATGGAGATGAAGTGGAGGTTGTTCATGCAGATGACTCGATCGAGATCTCATTAGCGGGCATGAACATTTGGGATGCAGACGACCAAGAGCCGCTCTCTGGAATCAGTTTAGACGGCTGTGAGCGCATCAAAGCTTCAAAAAACGGGGTGAGGCTGGTCTTATCCACCGGCCTGACAGAGTAACAAGATCCAAGTCATTGGACGTGCGTGGCAAGGCCGATCCCTGCGATCGGCCCCAGAAAATAAAAAGCAAGGATCTCACCTCAAGCATGTCACGTAGTCATGGAGTACAGATAAGGTGTAAACCTTCATGGTGCGACGCAGTTGCAAAGGAGGCCGATTCCAGCAATCGGCCAAAATTATCCTCACCATACGTATTAGACTCTGTGCAGCACCTATTTAGCATTGTGTGTTTTGTGGCAGGCTTATGGATGGCTGGAAAGCTGATATCTTCAATTACTTGAAAGATTCGGCTCGGGGGCATACACACGGAGAAGGTACGAGGCTACGAAGTATGTACCCAGGAGGAGCCGATTCATGAAATCGATCGGCCAGCAAAAAATCGAAAATAGAAAAATTTTAAGTACAGCCGATGCTCGGACATCGACTTTAGAATAAAAAAAGCCGATGCACAGCCATCGACTCAAGAGGTACAAGCTGTTACAGACAGAGGTACAAGCTCAGTGGAGCAGTTATCGGGTTACATGAAGAAGCTTTACTGAACGAATGCCTCAAGGGCACGGAGTGCGGTGGCACGAACGCGATCCACTTCGGCGATCTCAGCCTCGTCGTCTTCGTCCTGGCCTGTCACCAGCTGCTTGTTCAAGGCGCGGATTTCGGCCAGATCAGTCTTCAGTTCAGCTTTGAGGCCTTCTGCTTCCTCGTGGGAGCGGGCAATAAGAGCTTCCTTATCTTGGATGAGCTGTTTGGTTACCCGGACCCTCTCTTCAAGGTTGTCAACACCCGGATTTTTAAGTCCGGATGCCTATTATGTCATACATCGCAATCCCAGGAATATTCTTGTTGCGAGGCATAATAGTTAAGTATCACAGTCATCATTCATTACAAACCATAAAGTCTATAGTCCACAGGCCAACGCTTGACGTCAGCAGACTCCTAGTTGTGGTAGACGTCCTGCTGCTCTTCCTCCTCGTATTGCTGCTCCTCTTCATAGTCTGGCCATTTGAATAGCCAGGGACACAGCCGTGAGTACTTTAAGTACTCGCAAACTAATACTAGTGTAAGTGCTAGCATTTCTAGTAAAGGGGGTGCTAAGCCCTAGTTTCTTTGCATAAAGCCAATTTTAATTTGCAAGTATTTACTCAATAATTATTCAGGTGCTAACTAACTCAAGTGGGAACATTAGTGTCATTCCCACAACATTGTTGTGATTCAAAAACCCAATTCACCATTCATCATCAACATTTTCAAGAATCTAATACTGGAAACTGTATGGCCTTTCCAACCTGTCCGTAACCGTGGACACGGCTATTCGAATAGATTTACACTCTGCGAGAGGTTGCACACTTGTGCCACAACATTTGATTTCATCCGTCGGGATAACCCCGAATCATCGTAACACGATGACGCGGATCATCAACCATAACCTTTCATTTACAAACTCTAGTATGAGCACCTCTCCCCATGAGCTTGGCCTCCCAGTGATGACCAAGCTGTCGGCCCGGGAACTGCACGAGGGCTTGGCCGTACAATTCACCTTCAATTCACATCATTCATCAACAACGCAGGCAGCCTCGGCATAACCCCTATGATGTGTGTTTAGAGGGAACCCATACTAAGGTACATAAACTTCTAGTTAAGCCCTTACCCATAATCAGGTATTGTGGGGGTACTTATGAATTGGAAAGGTATCTGATACGTCTCCAACGTATCGATAATTTCTTATGTTCCATGCTACTTTATTGATGATACCTACATGTTTTATGCACATTATATGTCATATTTATGCATTTTCTGGAACTAACCTATTAACAAGATGCCGAAGAGCCGATTCGTTGTTTTCTGCTGTTTTGGTTTCAGAAATCCTAGTAAAGAAATATTCTCGGAATTGGACGAAACTTTCGCCCGGGGTCCTATTTTTGCACGAAGCTTCCGGAAGACCGAAGACCTAACGAAGTGGGG